>NC_067414.1:79389231-79686847 GCF_009764475.1 Pristis pectinata | reverse complement strand
ACAAAGCTCGTGTCCAGAGTCCTTGATCCTTAAGACAGTGAACGATTTCACACAACAGTCTGGTGCAAGTTGATGGGAATGTGGAAAGAATAATATTGGAATTGATGGACATGGTGGGCTCAAGGTCCATTTTCATGTTGTATCACTCCACAATATCCACATCTAGAAATATATGCAGTTGGGTATTAAGAACAATTGTGCACCCAAACAAATCTTTTAATTTAGCAAAAATTAACAGTAATTTGATTTGTGACTAAGCAACATAACGATTAAGTCATTCAGCCAGAAAATGTTGATTGTTCGTTTCGTTAATGATTATAAACCTTACATTCATTTCGTGTGTTGATATTAAAGTGATCCTTCTTCCTCTTTTTTGCTATTACCTCACAGTCTTCAACAATTTTATTTTCATTGCTCTCTTCTTGCAATCTATGGCAAACAAAGAATTTCAAGTAGGTACAAAACAATGTACAACCATTTTATGCAAAAAGCAATTCCACATGGATAAAAAATACTAGATTCAGTTAATGTTTCTGAATAATAATTAATAAATGTAAAAATTAAATTAAATTTACAGCGTGGTAACAGGCCCTTTCGACCCAACGAGTCTGCGCCACCCATTTTAAACCCCAAATTAACCTACCCGTAAGTCTTTAGAATGTGGGAGGAAACCAGAGCACCCGGAGGAAACCCACGCAGACACGGGAGAATGTACAAACTCCTTACAGACAGTGACGGGAATCGAACCCCAATCGCTGGCGCTGTAATAGTGTCGCGCTAACCGCTATGCTACTGTGCCGCCTCAAACAGTAATTATATTACTGACAGCGATTTATTAGCCATATGCAAAATAGAAATCACATGGAATTTAATTTTAAGAGACCACTGATCCATTGTTCGTAATGCAGGGTTGTTTTTCCTCTGATGCAAAGTTTGAAATGTATCACATTCTTTCTAAAGAAAATTCTATGCAATTTCAACATTACATTTTAGATGGGTTAAGAATTTTCCAATACAAATGTTATGAAGTATACAAATGTATTGCCTCAATTTATGAAAATTGAGAGTTCTTAAAACATTCAAATAAAATTGCAACAATAATGACATGCAAATACTTAAAGCACTTCTGTTAATACACATTCCATGCATTTAAAATCATATATATTTGGGATTTCCTGCAGAGATACTTCCAAGAGAAATAGTATAAAATCATGATATTGATACCACATTTTATTTTACCAATGTCAATCAACCAACGAATTCACAGGTCTGTATCCATGCTGTGATTATAACTGACTGGGTGCATATTACAACTCCAAATATTTTCCACAATTGTAATGGGAACATTACTTCCTCATGTTCTCTAATGGAATGTAGAAAGCCAGCATTTAAAATAATCAACCTTAACTGCACTTGCTTTTCTTTTAAGCCCAATGCTTAAACAAATTGCAATATTTATTCCAAGTCAGGATTGTGTGCAATTTGAGAAAGATACTTGCAAGTGACGGTTCTTCTGGATTGTGTAAGTGCAAGTCACTTTTAGGGGGAGTCGCTGAAACACCAGACTAGCTCATTCTTGATGGTGAACTCACTCAGTGAAGGTGACATTCCCCTTTCAGTTTGCCCCTCCAGAAGGTGCACCCACCATCATGTTCTTTAAACCGACCATCACCAGCCCAACAAGTTCCTGAGCTGTGCTAGGATTGTCCACGATGGTCCTGACATCCCAGATGCTGAATCCCAAAAATGAGACAAACTGATCCTCCTGGACTATTTCAACATGAGGGTGGGATGGCTGCAACCCTCATCATCCCCATGCCCAGAGTGCTCTAGCCCCCTCAAACACCCAAAAATGTGTTGATTGTTATCTTAATTGATTAGCCACTAGCGTAATGCCCCAGGATCCTGTTTGAGAAAATGTTACAGGGGAATAGGTAGGTTAATAGGACTGCTCCAAGAGCTGGTATAGACTCAATAGGCCAAATGGCTCTCTTTTATGTTGTAAGTAAATGTGAAAAAAAATTAGCAACCATACTTTTTGGTCCCTTCAAAATCACCTACTTAAATTGGAAGAAGTGGAGCGCCTAGCACAGTTTCTACACCAAATTTTGTAAACAGGTACTTGATTGGAACATCCAGAACAGATGCAAAAAAAAAAATGACTAAGAGTAACTAAAAGATTCTAAGATCAACCAAGGATGGCCTAATTACTAAATCACAAGGATGGGAAGTGGGTGGTGAAGGGAGACAGAAAGAAACTTGCCCATTCTCAATCTGACAAAATGAAGCACTAAACAACTACAGTATAAAAAGGTGGAGGGAAGGGGTGGAGAAAGAGCTGGCAGGTGATTGATGGATCCAGGGTTGGGGGGGGGGGGGGGTGGAAATGGGGGGGGGGGGGGGAGGCAAAAGAGGGGAATAGTGCTAGAAGCTGGGAGGTGACAGGTGGAAATGAACAGCTGAAGATGATGGAATCTGATAGGAGAGGAAGATGGAGCATGAAATAGAGGGAGGGAGGTGGGGAGGGTAGAGGGGACCAGTGGGAAGTGTTGATGGGCAGAGGGAGAGGGTGCAGGAGGGTATGGGGGCCAAGCTGATCAGGAGGAGAGAGAAAAAGGGGAGCAGTTACTGAAGTTGGAAAATTCAAATGTTAATGACATCAGGTTGTAGGCTACCCAGGCAGATTACAAGGTGCTTTTCCTCTAGTTTGCATTTAGCTCATCTTGGTCGTACAGAGGCAGCCAAGGACAGACGTGTTGGTGTGGGAATGAGGAGGAGAACTGAATTAACTAGCAACCAGGAATCCAGATGGCCACGACATATGGAGAGAAGGTGTTCGGCAAAGCAGTCATCCCAATTTGTGTCCATTCTCACCGATGAGAGGAGGCCACAATGAAGCACCAGATGCAATAAATAATGCCAGGGGATTGCATGCAAAAGACTGGAAGAGCTGTTTAGGGCCCTGGATGGTGGCAAGGGAGGAGGTATTAGGGCAGGTGCTACACCTCTGGTGGTTACAGGGGAAAGTGCCTGGGAAGGGAATGATCTGACTAGGCAGTCACGGACAGAGTGATCCCTGCAGAAAGCAAAAAGGGGAAGATGTTCTTGATGGGATCACGCATTTCCTATTTATTGACTATAGCTCCTGCCTTCAATACCATAATTTCAAATAAACATATCTCCAAAACTCCTAGGACTCTGCAACCCCCTTCCACAAATGGATCCTTAACTTCCTGACTAACAGACCACAATCAGTAAGGATAGGCAGCACCGCCATGATTATCCTCAACACTGGTGTCCCATAAGGCTGCATCCTCAGCCCCTTGCTTTACTCCCTATATGATCATAACTGACCAGATTCTGCTCAAACCATCTATAAGTTTACATGTAACACCACCGTAGTTGGTCAGAACTCAAATAACAATGAGACGGAGTACAGGAAGGAGATAGCCTAATTGGCATGGTGTCAGACAACAACTTCTCCCTCAATGTCAGCAAAACAAAAGAGCTGGTCATTGACTTCAGGAAGTGGAGCAGAGTACATGCCTTCTCTGTATCAATGGTGCTGAGGTGGAGATAGTTGAGAGCTTCAAGTTCCTAGTATCACCGATAACTTTTCCTGGTCCAGCCACGTAGACCCTATGGCCAGAAAGCACACCAGTGCCTCTACTTCCTCAAAAGGCCAAGAAATTCGGCATATCCCAATGTTTTAAAACAAAACAGATGCACCATAGAAAGCATCCTATCCAGATGCAACACGTCTTGGTATGATAACTGCTCTGCCCAAGACCACAAGAAAATTGCAGAAAGCTGTGGACATAGCTCAGTCTAACACAAAAACCAGCCTCCCCTCCGTTGACTCTCTCTACACTTCCTGCTGCCTTGGGAAAGCAGCCAACATATTTAAAAGACCCCTCCCATCCCAGTCATTCGCTCTTCTCCCTTGAGGAGGCATACCAACCGGCTCAAGGACAGTTTCTATCCTGCTGGTACAAGACTCTTGAATGGGGCTCTTGTACAATAAAGAACTTCTTGATCTCTCAATCTGCTTCGTGATGGCCCTTGCAATTTTTTGACTACTGGCATGCATTTTTGCTGTAACTATAACACTATACTCTGCATTCTGTTATTGCTTTTCCTTTTGTACTACTGTGATGTACGCATGTATGGAATGATCTGCCTGGATGACATACGAACCAAAACTTTTCACTGTATCTTGGTACGTGTGACAATAATGAACCAATTACCCGTGCCAAAATTCATATTTCTACACCGCAGGATTTTCAAGTAGCAACAATAAACTTAACATGGGTTAATCATCCAAACTTCTAATGTTCATCTACATCTGACCCGTGCTGTGGTTTATCAAAATAGCATCACTGGACCCTGAAAAATTTTGATGACTTTTGAAAAATAACATTTGACCAGAAAGTTCATCCTGATCATCGCAAGCTAACTTCATCCAGGCTAACTTGAAGAAGTCTCTGACCAACTCCCACCAGCACATCACCAGCAGAATCACCGGAGCCAACACACTCGATCACTGTTACACCACCATCAAGAACATCTACCATGCCATCCCATGCCCACACTTTGGCAAGTCAGATCACCTAGCTGTACTTCTACTCCCAGCATATAGGCAGAGACTGAGGACCGCAGCACCAGTGGTGAGGACCACAAAGGCATGGTCAAGGGAGGTGGAGGAGCACTTACAGGACTGCTTTGAATCAGTGGACTGGACCAGATTCAGGGATTCATCCTCAGATCTGAATGAATATGCCTATCACTGACTTCATCCAGACTTGCGTGGATGAGTGTGTGCCTTTAAGAACATACAGAGTTGTCCCAAACAGAAGCCCTGGATGAATCAAGATATTCACAGTCTGTTGAGGGCATAGATCTGCGGCGTTCAAGACCGGTGATCCAGAATCCCAACAAGAGGTCTAGGTACAACTACGGAAGACCATCATGAGAGCGAAAGGCAATTCTGATTGAACCTAGAGATGCAATCGGATGCATGACAGCTGTGTGCAGGGTTTGCATGCCTTTACTTCCTATAAGATGAAGCCTAACAGCATAAATGGAAGTGATGCTTCACTCCCCGTTCAGCTCAATGCCTTTTATGCACACTTTGAAAGGGAACTACACCTGTGTGAACCCCCCACAGCATCTTCAACTCTGTGATCTCTGTCTTGGAGGCCAATGTCCGAACATGCTTCAAGAAGGTGAACCCTTGCAAGGCATCAGGCCATGACACGGTACTCGGCCAGGTACTGAAAACCAGTGCTGACCATATGGCTGGGGTATTCAAGGACCTCTTCAACCTCTCACTGCTGCATTCTGAGGTTCCCACCTGCTTCAAAAGGGCAGCAATCATTCCAGTGCCCAAGAAGAGCAGGGTGAGCTGCCTCAAAGACCATCATCCGGTAGCACTCACATCTACAGTGATGAAGTACTTTGAGAGATTAGTTACAGATAGAATTAACTCGTCTGAGCAAGGACCTGGACCCGCTGCAATTCACCTACCGCCCAACAGGTCTACAGCAGACTCAATCTTACCGGCTCTCTACTCAGCTTTGAAGCATCTAGACAACTGCAAGACACATGTCAGGCTACTGTTTATCGACTACAGCTCGGCGTTCAACACCATCATCTCCTCAGAACCAATAAACAACCTTCAAAACTTGGGCCTGTGTACCTCCATCTGCAACTGGATCTTTGACTTCCTCATCGGGAGATCACAACCAGTGTGGATTGGCAATAACATCTCCTCAATGACTATCAACATAGGCGCCCTCAAGGATGCATGCTTAGCCCACTCACTGCTCTGCTCTCTCTACACTCATGTCTGTGTGGTTAAGCACAGCTCAAACACCATCTAGAAATTTGACAATGACACCACTGTTGTGGGCAGAATCTCAGATGGCGATGATCGGCTGGTTGAGTGGTGTCACAACAACCTCGTACTCAACGTCAACAAGACTAAGAAACTGATTGTGGACTTTAGGAAGGGGAAGTCAGGAGAACACACACCAGTCCACATTCAGTGGTCAGCGGTGGAAAGAATGAGTAGCTTCAAGTTCCTGGGTGCTAACATCTCAGAAGATTTATCTTGGGCCCAACACATTGATGCAATCACGAAGAAGGCACACCAGCAGCTCTATTTCATTAGGAATTTGAGGAGATTTGGTATGTCACCAAAGACTAACAAATTTCTATAGATGTACATCCTGACTGGTTGCATCACCACCTGGTATGGAGGCTCCAATGCACAGGATTGCAAGAGGCTGCAGAGACTCAGCCAGCTCTATCACAGACACAACCCTCCCCATCATTGAGGACATCTTGAAGAGGTGGTGCATCAAGAAGGTGGCATCTATCATTAAGGACCCTCACCATCCAAAATATGCCTTTTTCTCGTTATTACCTTCAGGGAGGAGGTAGAGGGTCCTGAAGACCCAAACTCAATGAGTCAGGAACAGCTTTTTCCCCTCCGCCATCAGATTTCTGAACGATCCATGAATACTACCTCATTGTTCTTTTCTTTACATTATTTATTTTTGTGATTTATAGATTTTTATGTCTTGCATTGTACTGTTGCTGCAAAACAACAAACTTCACGTCATATGTCAGTGATAATAAATTGATTCCGATTCTATTTCTATACGGCCGCCAATTCAACATCACTCAATCCTACTTAACAGGATAGGCTGTGAATAAATAAAGGCAAGTTTAAACAAAATAGCCAACTTTTGACAAAGCAGTACCCAGAGGATGAAAATGGATCAATTTTATATCGATTTGTATAACCCTGTGGACAGCAACTTGTTTCCAGTTGTTGAAACAGTCTAGGCCATCCTCCACCTATTCCTTCACCTTCCTTTCTGCTTGGTCTTATCCATGATGTGTATTTCTCTTTGTTTGTTTTAAAATAACAAAAATATTTAAATGTTTTTGTCCTACCACAAACAAGACACAAGAAAGACTGTAGATGCTGGAAGTATGGAGCAACACACAAAAACTGCTGGAGGAACTCAGCAGGTCAGGCAGCACCTATGGAGGGAAATGAACAGTCAACACTTTGGGACAAGATTCTTCGTCTGGACTGGGTACACAAACAAGGTTTTAAGTGATGTCGAGGGATAAAGATTATTTCTTGTAACCTGCCTAATGCCACTAATCTTGTGGTACTTTCATAATTTTGAATAGTGATCTTTTCCATTAACCAAAAGACAACACCTCCAATGGTCCATACACGGACACTTTCCATCCCAATCCTCATTGTCCAAAAAGCAATTTAAACCAATATACAAGATCATTTCTTTCCCCCCCACACACACAGGGTGATGGAAGCAGATATTCTCACATTTAAGGAAGGGTGCCAAAGGGTGCTGGTAAATTGCATTAGTATGGATGGGTGCTTGATGGTCAGCATAGACATGAACGCCAAAGAGCCCATTTCTGTGCTGTCCGACCATGACTTGGTATGCAGGTCAAGCTACATGACGCTCTTCACCTCCTAATCTCAAGAATTAGCCTCCTATATCTACACTGGACCAACTCGGAGGCAAATTCATCCACTTGGGTAAAAGCAGTAAAATCTACGTCATGTTCCAGCTGCGGGCTCGCTAAAGCTCTGCAGAGCCTCAGCAATACAATCCCCCTTCAATAAGTAATCCCGCTATAGTTTAAAGGACCTTGCCCTGCACAGAACACCATTCATTCCCGCGGTGTATCGTTGACCACCCCTTCACTGCTCCATACTGGCTATCAAGTGGAACTCAGAACATCCCGGAAGATGTTTTGTTGGGGGAAAGATGCCGTGCAACGTAACCCCATGTCAACACAACCAACACCCCCAACTCGAATCCGAACTCGCCGGCGCTGCGAGGGCAGCGAGTACCAACCGTGGGCACAGCTGCTTTCCCCGGTGACTCTCCTCTTCCCGGTAAAACTGCGAGCGCTTCCAGCCGTTCTCGGATTTCACCCAGCACCCTCCCGGGGAACGCCAATCTTGTCCCAAGAACGGCATCCTCGGCTTAGCAGAACGCCCAGCCTCCGCTGACTGCGCCTTTATTCCGTTGCGATTCCAACAGACGGATCGAACGCTTGCACCACCACCGACGGCCAACGCTCCTCCACAGCCGACCCTACCTTCCGCACTGCCTTTGTTGATAGAAACGCTGCGACGTTCGCGCAGAGCCGGTAGTACCCCCCTATTTGGCCACTCCGAACCAATGGCAAGTGAGCTCCGCCTCTTTATTCCCCGCCCCCCCGAACGTTTTTTTCTTTTCATTGGTTCGTTTAAGCGTCAATCGTGCCGAAGATCAGAGCGGGGCTTTTCCTTGTTTGTTCGCAGAAACTGTCCAGCTGAGGCTTCGGCAGATGGAGCGGTGTCTTTTTTTTGCGAGAACTGAAGAGCGCCGTAATTATGAATCAGCCCCATGAGGAAAATAGTTATCTTTTAAAAGAAATGTTTATATTCTGTTCTAATAAGTTGAAATAGTTGGATGAAACTTGTAAAGAATTGTAGTGTAAAAAACTGCTGAAGAGACTCAGTGTGTCAGGCAACATCTGTGAAGGCAAAGA
Organism: Pristis pectinata; assembly: GCF_009764475.1. NCBI lineage: Eukaryota > Metazoa > Chordata > Chondrichthyes > Rhinopristiformes > Pristidae > Pristis > Pristis pectinata. The sequence goes on along the minus strand of NC_067414.1, from coordinate 79,678,258 downwards.
GACGGTCGACGTTTCAGGTCGATACTGAGGACTGATGGTGTGGCGGGAAGATAGCCAGTGTAAAGAGGTGAGAGGAAGGGGCTGATAGGTGATAGATGGAAGTTTAAGTTTATTGTTGTCAAAGGCATACTTACAGAGTATAAATGCCATGAAAACCAGCTCTTTACAGCAGCAGCAGCACAGGTGAGGTGGGGGATGAAGGGTAGATGGAGCCAGGTGGTGGAGGGGGAGGGAGATGAGAGACAGAGGCTGGTGGATGACAGGTGGAATCAGGGAAAAAAACAATGGGCAGATGGAGCTGATGGAGGGGGGGGGGGGGGAGGGAGAGGGGAGGAGGAAAGTAGAGAAAGAGGCTGAAAAATGACGTGGAACTAACCAAGGGAGGGGATAGAAATGGTAGGTCAAGGGAGAAAAAAAGCAGATGGATTCCAGCATCTGCGGTCTCTTGTATCTCTTAACAATTGAAGTAATTGGGCAGGAAATAACATAGAAGCATATTGCAAAGAAGGAAACCATTTAGCTAGCCGAAAACAGTTATCCCATTTTCCACCTCCTGGTTCAGGATTCTGAAATTATGTCAATAAGCTTATTTTCAGGCAGAAAGTATCAGACCCTACTGCCCCTGTGTGAAAATGTTGCCTCAAATCCTTTCATATCCTTAGACTTTGACTAATAGTTCTGGATTCCGTCACCATTGGAAACATCCATCCTGTTCCAAGCAGTCCTAAGTGCTTTGACCAGTTACATTAAACCCAAGCTTAGATCACATGGGATCCAAGGAGAGATAGTTAATTTAGATCGCATGGGATCCAAGGAGAGATAGCTAATTGGATGTTGGTGACACTGCGCTTGGACTATTGTGTACAATTTTGGTTGCCCTGTTATAAGAAAGACATCATTAAACAAGAAAGCATGCAGAGAAGATTTATGAGGATGCTGCCAAGACTTGAGGGTGTGACTTATAAGGAGAGGTTGGGCAGGCTAGGACTTTGTTCCTTGTAATGTCGGAGATTGAGGGGGTGCCCTTATGGGGGTGTATAAAATCATGAGGAGTATAGATAGGATGAAAGCCCATCTTTTTCCTTGGGAAGGGGAACTAAAAACTAGAGGGCATAGGTTTAAGGTGAGAGGTGAAAGATTTAAATGGAACCTGAGGGGCAACTTCTTCATGCAGAGGGTGGTGTGTATATGGAATGAGCTGAGAGAGAAAGTGGCTGAGGCAGGTACAATAACAACGTTTAAAAGACATTTCGATTAATACATGGATAGGAGGGTTTTAGAGGGATATCAGCCAAATGTGGGCAAATGGGACAAGTTGGGCAATAGGGCCTGTTTCCGTGCTGTATTACCTTATGGATCTATGACTCTTAAGTCCTTTAGTGGCCTCTCTTATAAGGGAAATAGGTCCAACCTGTCTTTTCAAATATATTCATAATTTAATATTCTATAATTATATTTCCCCGCACATTCCTCTGTCCAAAACAAACACAATCTTAGCATTCCCCAGAACCAAAGTTTTATGAATCTGGCAACATACGTGCACATATCCTCTGTATCCCCTTTAGTGCTATTGCATCCTTCCTGGATTGTGGTTACTAGAACAGTACCCAGTGGTGCTTTAACCAGTATTTTCTACAGGATTAGTACTTCCCTCCTGCTGTGCTCTGCATCAGCCGAATGAAAAGAAAACTTCCAATCTGCCGATTTAATCCCTTATCTGTCTATCATACTATTCCAAATCTGTGATTATTTTCTCCAAAGTCCCTCCTTTCCACTTCATTTCTCAGTATTCTGCCAATTTTCTGTAATGCCTAGCCATATTTGCCTTCCCCAAATGCACATATTCCATTTCCTTGGTTTGAATTTTATTTACTATTTTTCTACCAACTTGATGTGTCTATTGTTACAGATTAAGTTACTATTGGTCAATGTCCCTTTAAGACATAGTACAGTAGTGTGTGTGTGTGGGGCGTGATTACGACAACAACAGGAGATAAGGACGTGATGATGTTTTTGGAGCAGTCAGTCAGTCAGAGAGGGAGAGAGAGAGACACCTGCCTGCTAGTCTCTGTATTGATGGATGAAAAACAATAACTGCGTCTGTCACTACAACCCACGTATGGATTTTTGGAATAATCCAGAGGAGTCCACTTCGTCGTTAACCTGTAGAAGGAAACAGGTATTTGTGTGGACGGCCACATTTCGAATACCTTTTGGGGTGGCAGATACTTTGGAACAAAGGAATGGAGATCATCAGTGATTGAGGTGCCATATGAGTTCCATCGTGGAACAGTTGGATTTCGTAATTACTCTCTATTTTCTCTTTACATTTCCTCTTCAGTCAATGGTGGTTTTGCAGAAGCCTTTGCTTACGTTTCGCCTTACAGCTTGCTGAACTGAACTTTGAGAACTATTCCTGGACTTGGAGTTTGGGAATTTGCCACACACACACTCTGAGTTTAGTTTTTGGGATTAATGTTTAAGATCTAACATTTTTACTTCTAACGTTCTAACATTTTTACTTTTACTTTTCTTGTAGTTATTAATAAAATAGTTTTAACACTTATACAAGAGTCGGTGTGTTTCTTTTGTTGCTGGTACATGACACTATTGATATTTTCCTGCGATCTATAGCTTTCTTCCTCACCGTCAACATCATGGTCATTATTCTTAATCATGGTCCTTACACTTATGGTTGCATCATAGATGTATGCAACAAAACACGAGACAAGCACTGAGCCCTACAGAACAGCACTGAAAACAGCATTCTGGCAACAAAATCATGCCTTTTGCTTCCTACCATTGGATCCAATTTGCCACCTTCATTTATTTGGCACAGATTTATTAAAGACGTTGCAGGGGAACAGAATTTAAAGGCCTTCTTTCTTCAGAATTGTATCTCTTCATGCAACAGTTTTAGATTAGTACCATGTTAGTTTCTGTTAGAAATTTTCCTAAAATGCATGCAGACCATATCAGGCCTGCTGCTCTCATTGACCCCCCTTGTTAGCTTCTCAAAAATTTCAATCAGGTTAATCAGACATAATCTTTCCTTAACAAATCCATGCTGACTGCCTCTTGTTAATGCATATCAATTAAGTGGTCCCTGAGGACCTTTTCCAAAATAATTTGAAAATTAATTTGTAGTTCATCACAAAGAATGTGTATCAAAGTACCTGAGTGTATGTGATATTCTTGTTCCATTAAATGCTAAAAGGACAGTGTTTTGTTAGTAATGTTTGTGTTGTGGCCTAATAAGTATTAGTAAAAACATCATCCAATGCAGCAGTAAATGAATTGTGATAAAAGCTAGAGATGTCAAAATATGACCAAAGATTGGACCCCTTAATACATTAATCATTTTATTAAAAAAAGATTTCTTTAAGAATATTAGGCACAGAAAGCTGAAATTATTCAACAGATTAGATATTTTATGTGGAAAAACTACTAATCAACATTCTTAAGGGAAGAAATAACAAGATAGTACAGTTCAATGTGTGAGTAAAGAGTTGGTGTAGGAGATAGGGCTTCAGGTACTTGGATCATTGGACTCTCTCCAGGGCAGGTAGGACCTGTACAAGAAGGATGATTGAACTTAAACTGGAGGGGCACCAATATCCCTGCATGGAGGGTTGCTAGTGCTACTCAGCAGGGTTTAAACCAGTGTGACAGATGGGTGGCAACCAGTGCAGTAGGTCAGCAGGGGCAGAGATTGAGGAGAAGGTAGAGCTTAAGTCAGCTAAGTCCAATAGCAACAACAAACAGGGCCAGGTTAATCAACATAAAGTCGTAGAGCTACACTGCATGGAGAACAGGCCTTTCGGCCCAACTCATCCATGCCAACAAGTTACTGAACTGAGCTAGTCTGATTTGCCTGTGTTTGGCCCATATCTCTCTCAATCTTTCCAGTCCATTTACCTGTAAAACTGTCTTTAAAATGTTGAAATTGTACCCAACTCTACCACTTCCTCTGGCAGCTTGTTCCACATACGCACCACCCTCAGTATCTGCACCCCACGTTACTCTGTTCTACAACACTCCCCAGTGCCCTACAATTTACTGTGTATGTCCTGCCCTGGTATTTCTTACCAAAATGCAACACCTTGTGAATTAAACTCCATCTGCCATTCTTCAACCCACTGGCCCAGTTATGGAGTCATATGATAGGGTCTCTTAAGAGACTGTTGGATAGGTACGTGGAGCTGAGAAAAATAGAGAGCTATGGGTAAGCCTAGTAATTTCTAGGGTAGGGACATGTTCGGCACAGCTTTGTGGGCCGAAGGGCCTGAATTGTGCTGTAGTTTTTCTATGTTTCTATTCAACATGAAAACAAACCCTCCTTGGCCCAACTGGTCAATGCCGACCAAGACTCCCATCTAAGCTCATTCCATTAGCCCACATTTGTCCATATTCCTTTAAACGTTTCCCAACATGTCAAAGTGCCTATTAAGTGTTGCTAATGTATCTGCCTCAACCACTTCCTTTGGCAGCTTATTCCATATACTCACCACCCTCTGCATGAAAAAGTTTCCCTTCAGGTTGCTATTAACAGCAGGTTACCCCACTCCTGGTATCAGGATTTTAGGGGCAGCCCTCCACACTATCCACAACACCGCCTATCTTAGTGTCGACTGCAAACTTACTAACCCAGCCCTCCACCCCCTCATCTAAGTCATCTATAAATATCACAAAAAGTAGAGGTCCCAGAACCGATCCCTGCGGGACACCACTAGTCACTGCCTTCCAATCTGAGGGCACTCCTTCCACCACAACCCTCTGCTTTCTACATGCAAGCCAATTCCTAATCCACACAGCCAAGCTTCCTTGGATCCCTTGGCCTCTGACCTTCTGAAGAAGCCTACCATGAGGAACCTTAGCAAACGCCTTACTAAAATCCATGTAAACCACATCCACCGCACTGCCCTCGTCAATCTTCCTGGTCACCTCCTCAAAGAACTCTATCAGGCTTGTGAGGCAAGATCTTCCCTTCACAAAGCCATGCTGGCTGTCCCTAATCAGTCCATGATTCTCAAGGTGTTCATAAATCCTATCCCTTAGAATCCTTTCTAACAGCTTACCCACCACAGACGTGAGACTCACTGGTCTATAATTCCCTGGCCTATCCCTATTACCTTTTTTGAACAAGGGGACAACATTCGCAACCCTCCAATCCTCCAGCACCACCCCCGTAGACAACGAGGACTCAAAGATCCTTACCAGCGGTTCAGCAATCTCCTCCCTAGCCTCTCGAAGCAGCCTGGGGAAAATCCCGTCAGGCCCCGGAGATTTATCTGTCTTAATATTATTTAACAACTTCAACACATCCTCTCTCTTGATATCAACAACCTCGAGAACATTACCCCTACCAGCACACCCCTCCGCATCATCAAGACCCCTCTCCCTGGTGAATACCGAAGAGAAGTATTCATTGAGAACTTCTCCCACTTCCACCGCCTCCAGGCAAATTCTCCCACCTTTGTCCTTAATCGGACCTACCTTCACCCTAGCCATCCTCCTACCCTTCACGTACTTGAAAAAGGCCTTGGGATTTTCCTTAACCCTACTAGCCAAAGCCTTCTCATGTCCCCTTCTAGCTCTCCTCAGCCCTTTCTTAAGTTCCTTCCTTGCTACCCTATATTCCTCACAGGCCCTGTCTGAACCTTGCTGCTTATACCTCACGTATGTTACCTTCTTCTCCCTAACAAGTCGTTCCACCTCCCTCGTCACCCACCGTTCCTTCACCCTGCCATTCCTTCTCTGCCTCACCGGGACATATTTACCCCTAACATCCTGCATAAGATCCCTGAACATCGACCACATCTCCATGGTACATTTTCCTTCAAAAAGGACATCCCAATTTACACTCCCAAGTTCTCTCCTTATAGCCTCGTAGTTAGCCCTTCCCCAATTGAAAAACCCCTTGTCCTCTCTGCACCTGTCCCTGTCCATGACAATTTTAAAGGTTATGGAGCAATGGTCACTGTCCCCCAAATGCTCACCCACCAATAGATCCTTCACCTGTCCCGGTTCATTTCCTAAAACTAGATCTAACATGGCATTCCTTCTAGTCGGCCTGTCAACATACTGCATCAGGAATCCCTCCTGGACACACTTAACAAATTCCGTCCCATCTAAACCTTTGGCACTAAGCAGGTTCCAGTCTATATTTGGGAAGTTGAAGTCTCCCATTATAACAACCCTGTTATTTCTGCTTCTCTCCAAACACTGCCTGCCAATCTGCTCCTCTATATCTCTACTGCTACCAGGGGGCCTAAAGAATACTCCAAGTAGAGTAACTGCTCCTTTCTTGTTCCTTAATTCCACTCATACAGACTCTAGAGATGATCCTTCTACAACATCCATCTTTTCCACAGCCGTAACAGTATCCCTGACCAATATCGCCACCCCTCCACCTCTTCTCCCCCCTTCCCTATCCCTCTTATAACACCGAAAACCAGGAATATTCAATATCCACTCCTCTCCTGACGTCAGCCACGTCTCAGTAATAACCACGATATCATAGTCCCCCATACTTATCCATAGAACATAGAACATAGAACAATTACAGCACAATTCAGGCCCTTCGGCCCACAAAGCTGTGCCAAACACGTCCCTACCCTAGAAATTACCAGGTTTACCCATAGCCCTCTATTTCACTCAGCTCCATGGATATATCTAACAGTCTCTTGAAAGACCCTATCGTATCAGCCTCTACCACCATTTCTGGCAGCCCATTCCACGCACTCACCACTCTCTGAATAAAAAACTTACCCCTGACATCTCCTCTATATCTACTCCCCAGCACCTTAAACCTATGTCCTCTTGTGGCCACCAATTCAGCCCTGGGGAAAAGCCTCTGACTATCTACCCGATCAATACCTCTCATCATCTTATACACCTCAATCAGGTCCCCCCCCATCCTCCATCCCTCCAAGGAAAAAAAGCCGAGTTCCCTCAACCTGCTTTCATAAGGCATGCTCCGCATTCCAGGCAGCATCCTTGTAAATCTCCTCTGCACCCTCTCTATGGCTTCCACATCTTTCTTGTAGTGAGGCAACCAGAACCGAGCACAATACTCCAAGTGGGGTCTGACCAGGGACCTATATAGCTGCAACAATACCTCACGGCTCCTAAATTCTATTCCCCTATTGATGAAGGACAATACACCATATGCCTTCTTAACCACAGAGTCAACCTGCGCAGCTGCTTTGAGCATCCTATAGATTCGGACCCCAAGATCCCTCTGATCCTCCACACTGCCAAGAGTCCTACCATTAATACTATATTCCGCCAACATATTTGACCTACCAAAATGAACCACTTCACACTTATCTGGGTTGAACTGCATCTGCCACTTCTCAGCCGAACTCTGCATCCTATCTATGTCCCTCTGTAACCTCTGACAGCCCTCCAAACTATCCACAACACCCCCAACCTTCATGTCATCTGCAAACTTACTAACCCACCCCTCCACTTCCTCATTCAGGTCGTTTATAAAAATCACAAATAGTAAGGGTCCCATCACAGATCCCTGAGTTACACCACTGGTCACCGACCTCCACTCAGAATATGACCCTTCAACAACCACTCTTTGCCTTTTGTGGGCCAGCCAGTTCTGGATCACACACTGCAATGTCCCCTTGGATCCCATGTCTCCTCACCTTCTCCATAAGCCTTGCATGGGGTACCTTATCAAACACCTTGCTGAAATCCATATACACTACATCTACTACTCTCCCTTCATCAATGTGCTTAGTCACATCCTCAAAAAATTCAATCAGGCTCGTAAGGCAGGACCTACCCTTGACAAAGCCATGCTGACTATTCCTAATCATATGATACCTCTCCAAATGTTCATAAATCCTGCCTCTCAGGATCTTCTCCATCAGCTTACTGACCACTGAGGTAAGACTCACCGGTCTATAATTTCCTGGGCTATCCCTACTCCCCTTCTTGAATAAGGGAACAACATCCGCAACCTTCCAATCTTCCGGAACCTCTCCCGTCTCCATGGTTGACACAAAGATCATCGTCAGATGCTCCGCAATCTCGTCCCTCGCCTCCCACGGCAACCTGGGGTACATCTCATCTGGTCCCAGCGACTTATCTAACGTGATACTTTCCAAAAGTTTCAGCACCACCTCTTTTCTAATATCTACATGCTCAAGCTTTTCAGGCCACTGCAAGTCCCCACTACAATCCCCCAGATCTTTTACCATGGTGAATACTGACGTAAAGTATTCATTAAGAACCTCCGCTATTTCTTCCGGATCCATACACACTTTCCCACTGCCACTATCCTTTTGCATTTCATCCTCTTACTCTTCACATACTTGTAGAACGCCTTGGGGTTTTCCTTAATCCTGCCCACCAAGGCCTTCTCATGTCCCCTTCTGGCTCTCCTAATCTCTTTCTTAAGTTCCTTCCTTTTAGCCTTGTACTCCTCCAGATCTCTAACATTACCTAGCTCCCTGTACCTTTTGTATGCTTTTCTTTTCCTTTTGACTAGATTTATTATAGCCTTGGTACACCACAGTTCCTGTATCCCATCATGACTCCCTTGTCTCATCGGAACATGTCTATGCAGAGCTCCACACAAATATCCCCTGAATATTTGCCACATATCTTCCGTACTTTTCCCAGAGAACATCTGTTCCCAATTTAATCTTCCAATTTCCTGCCTGAGAGCCTCATAATTCCCCTTACTCCAAGTAAACACCTTTCTAGCCTGTCTGTTCCTATCCCTCTCCAGTGCTAACATAAAGGAGATAGAATTATGATCACTATCACCAAAATGCTCACCCACTGAAAGATCTGACACCTGACCAGGTTCATTACCCAATATCAAATCAAGCACAGCCTCTCCTCTTATGGGTCTATCTACATACTGTGTCAAGAACCCTTCCTGAACACACCTAACAAACTCCACCCCTTCTAAACCCTTCACTGTCTGGAGATGCCAATCGATGTTTGGGAAATTAAAATCCCCCATCACAACAACTCTGTTATTCTCACACCTTTCTAGGATCTGCTTCCCTATCTGCTCCTCAATAACCCTGTTACTATTGGGCAGCCTATAAAAAACACCCAGCACCGTTATCGATCCCTTCCTGTTCCTAACCGCCACCCACAGAGACTCCGTAGACAATCCATCCACAACATCCACCTTTTACGCAGCTGTGACACTATCTCTGATCAACAGTGCCATTCCCCCACCTCTCTTGCCTCCCTTCCTGTCCTTCCTGAAACATCTAAAACCCAGCACTTGAATCAACCATTCCAGCCCCGGAGCCATCCAAGTCTCCGTAATGGCCACCACATCATAGTTCCAAGTATCGATCCAAGCTCTAAGCTCATCCGCCTTGTTCACAACACTCCTTGCGTTAAAGTAGACACATCTCAAGCCTGCCTGAACACTTCCCTTCTCTATCACCTGCCTATGGTAGCTTCCTCTATTTGAGAGCCAAACACTCAGTGAAACAACTCAGCCAAACAACCCAGTCTCTCCAGTAAGGATCCCACCCCCAACAATTCTAGTTTAAACTCTCCCCAGTAGCCTTAGCAAACCTCCCCGCCAGTATGTTGGTCCCCCTGGGATTCAAGTGCAACCCGTCCTCTTTGAACAGGTCATACCTGCCCCAAAAGAGGCCCTAATTATCCAGAAAACTGAATCCCTGCTCCTTACTCCAATCCCTCAACCACGTATTTAACCTCCTCCTCATTCTGTTCCTATACCCACTGTCGCTTAGCACAGGCAGTAATCTGGAAATCACTACCTTTGAGGTCCTGCTTCTCAACTTCCTTCCTAATTCTCTATAGTCTCTTTTCAGGACCTCATTCCTTTCCTGACCTATGTCGTTGGTACCAATATGTACCACGACCTCTGGCTGTTCTCCCTCCCTCTGCAGGATATCTTGGACGCGATCTGAAACATTCCGACCCTGGCACCTGGGAGACAAACTACCTTCCGAGTTTCTTTCCTGCGTCCACAGAATCGCTTGTCTGCCCACCTAACTATAGTGTCCCTGATCACTAGTGCCCTTCTCACTCCTTCCCTGCCCATCTGAGCCACAGGTCCAGGCTCTGTGCTAGAGACACTGCCACTGTTGCTTCCCCCAGGTAGGCTGTCTCCCCCAACAGTACTCAAGCAGGAGTACTTATTGTCAAGGGGTACAGCCACAGGGGTACTCTCTGGTACCTGACTCTTCCCCTTCCCCTTTCCCTTCCCCCTCCTGACTGTGACCCAATTGCTTGATTCCGATGGTCCCAGCGTGACCACCTGCCTATAACTTCTCTCTATCACATCCTCACTCTCCCTGACCAGACGAAGGTCATCGAGCTGCGTCTCCAGTTCCCTAACACGGTCCCTCAGGAGCTGCAGCTCGACACACTGGGTGCAGATGTAGCCTTCCCGGAGGCAGGGAGACTCCGGGAACTCCCACATCTGACACTGAGTACAGGAAACCGCACTCATACTCCTTCCTTAACTCAAGTCACCTACCTTTCCTCGTCCCTTTACGCCTAAGCCCCTTGAGCCAAAGCCCAGAACACTCTGCTACCTCTCACTCAGCTGCCCGCTCCGATGCTGCCCGCTGGATATGGCGGTTGGCTTTTTAAACTGCCCGCGCCGCGCCTGCGCGGTCCAGCCCCCACTCTACCACTTAAAACTTTTAAACTCTTAGAAAAGTACCTTATAAAAGCACTAACCCTAATAAATTACAACCGTATTAAAAACTAAGCCTTATACTTAAAACCCTAATAAAAAGATAAAGAAAAACTTATCTGCTTTGTAGTCCTCTGAAGCAAAGCCCACGAAGCCTCTGAAGTTTCACTATAGCACCAATTTTGATGTCATGCGCAAACTTACTAACCATGCCATCTGCAGATTTACTAAACATGTCTTGTACATTCTCATCCAAATCATTGATATAGGTGAAAAATAGCAATGGGTCTACCACTGACCCCTGGGGAATACCATTTGTCATGGCCCTCCAGTCTGAACAACAACCTTCCACCAACACTCTCTGCTTCCTACCATCAAGCCAATTTTGCATCCAATTAGCTAACTCTCCCTGGATTCCATGAGATCTAACATTCCAGAGCAGCCTACCATGCGGAACCTTATCAAAGGCCTTCCTGACATCCATAGAGACTATGTCTACCGCCCTGCCCTCATCAACCTTCTTGGTTAATTCTTCAAAAAACTGAATCAAATTCATGAGACATGATCTCCCAAGCAGGAAGCAGTGCTGACTATCCTTAATCAACCCCTGTCTTTCCAAATGCTTTTACATTGTATTCCTCAGAATCCCCTCTAGTAACTTACCTACCACAAATGTTAGGCTTATTGGTCTATAGTTCCAAGGTTTTTCTTTGCAGCCCTTCTTAAATAAAGGCACAACATTAACCACCCTCCAGTCTTCCAGCACCTCACCCCATTTCTTCTCTAGCTTCCCACAGTGCTCTTCAACATACCTGATCGGGCCCTGGAAATTTATCTACCTTCATACATGTTAAGACATCCAGCATCTCCTCCGCTGTAATGCAGACTATCCCCAAGACATCCCTGTTAACTAACTCAAGTTCCAAAGTCTTCATTGTCTTTCTCCATGGTAAAAACAGAGGAGAAATGAGGACCTTTCCCATCTCCTGTGGCTCCACACAAAGATGTCCACATTGGTTTTTGAGAGGCCCATTCTGACTCTAATTATTGTTTTTCCCATAATATCTCTATGGATTCTCCTTAATCTTCTCTGCCAAAGCTATCTCATGCACCCTTTTAGTCTTTCTGATTTGCTTCTTAAATACAGTCCTACATCCCCTATACTCCTCCAGGGATTCACGTGATCCCGGCTGCCTGTACTTGACCATGCCTCCTTTTTCCTGACCTCAATATCCCTTGTCATCCAGAGTTCCCTACTCCTGCAAGCCTTGCTCTTCTGTTAAAGTCGTTCCGTGCTGTAATAAAGCAAAGGCAAACAGAACCAAGGAGCGTAAAACAAGCACTTTATTTTCCTTTTGCTGGTGGGAGTGAGGGATACAGAGAAAGAGTAAACAGTGTAACCTGAGCTCTGTACTGATACTCACTCAAAGATTCAAATGCCATGGTCCCTCTTTTATACTTAAAACAAAGAAGCCTACGTGCTAAGTTTCACATACCAAGCTATCCTAACAATTATTTTTTCTTAATTATAATGATTTACTCCTTCCTTCATTATCCGTTATTTTTCTTATCTTTAAGCACCTTGTAATGCAGCAGCAGTTCATCATGTTACAATCTGAAGTCACAGACAGCTCCAGGCTTCAAGGACAGCCACTTATTGCAAAGACAGGATACTCATTTAACTAACTACTTCTTTGATTTACACAAGACACCTGGACATCATGTATCTGAACTATAGTTAGGCCACAACAAGCTGAACAACATTAACCCTTACATTCTCAGTTACTTTTACACTTCAGTCTAACATGCAGACCTTGAACTCTCAGTTGATCGAGGTCCCATTGTAATCTTAGTTAACCCTCTTCTCTGTTCACTATACCACCAATTTTGATGTCATCTGCAAACTTACTAACCATGCCACTTACACTCTCATCCAAATTGTTCATATAAATGACGAACAACAGTAGACCCATCACTGATCCCTGTGGCACACCACTGGTCACAGGCCTCCAGTCTGAAAAATAACCCTCTATCACCACTCTCTATATTCTACCATCAAGCCAATTTTATATCTAATTGGTTAACTCACCCTGGAACTAACCTTCCGGACCAGCCTATCATGCGATACCTTGTCAAAACCTTGCTGAAGTCCATGTAAAACAACATCTACTGTGCTGCCCTCAGCTATCTTCTTTGCCATCTCTTCAAGAAAGCTCAATCAAATTCATGAGCCACTATTTCCCTTGCACAAAGCCATGTCGACTAATCCTAATCAATCCTTGCTTTTTCAAATGCAGGTAACTCCTTTCTCGCAGATTTCCCTCAATAGCTTACCTACCACTGATGGGACTGATGGACTGAAGTGTATTTATTTTAATGCAAGGCGTGTAACAGGTAAGGCAGCTGAGCTTAGAGAAGGGAGAGTTGCATTACTGGTTAGGGAGAATATTACAGCTGCACCTATAGAAGACATCTTGGAGGGCTCATCCAGTGAGGCCAAATGGGTAGAACTTGAGAATAGGGAAGGTGCAGTCACAATCATGAGGTTATACTATAGGCCTCCCAATAGCCAGCAGGAGCTAAAGGCTCAGATATGTAGGCAGATCATGGAATGATGCAAAAACAACAGGGTTGTTTTATTGGGTTTTTACTTAGGACATAGAACACTGAAAAGTACAGTACAGGAACAGGCCATTGGCCCCCAAGATATCTGCACTGAACATGATGCCAAATTAAACGAAATCCCTTCTGCCTGTTCATGACCCATATCCCTCCATTCCCTGCATATTCACATGTCTATCTAAAAGCCTCCTAAATTCACTAGCATATCTGTTTCCACCACTACCGCTGACAGCCTGCTCCAGGCATCGACCATTCTCTATGTAAAAAAACTTGGCTCTCACATCTCCTTTAAGCTTTTATCCTCTCAACTTAAATGTATGTCCTCTGGTACTGGACATTTCTACCCTGGGTAAAAGATTCTGACTATCTACCCTATCTATGCCTCTCATAATTTAAAAAAAATTCTCTCAAGTCTCCCCTCAGCATCCAGCACTCCAGAGAAAGCAATCTGAGTCTATCCAACTTCTTCTTATAACTCATACCCTCTAATGCAGGCAGCATCCTGGTAAATCTCTTCTGCACCCTTTCCAAAGCTTCCATATCCTTACTATAATGGGGTGACCAGAATTGCACACAATCCTCGAAGTGCAGCCTAATCAAAGTATTATATAAATGCAACACATTACTCTTATACTCAGTGCCCTGACCAATGAAGGCATATATGCCATATGCTTTCTTCACATCCTATTTGCTTGCATGGCCCCTTTCAGTGAGCTGTGGACTGGGACCCCAAGAACCTTCTGCACAGCATTGCTCTTAAAGGTCCTGCTGTTAATTGTATACTTTCCCTTTACATTTGACTTTCCAAAGTACAACACCTCACACTTGCTCCCTTTAAACATTGTAAATTCCCTAATATTGCCTGGGATTCCTTTAGTGCCATTTAGGCTGATATAGGGCAGAATCCATTAAGTTAAGCCAGAAGGATTTCTTGAAACAATATGTAGATAGCCAAGCTTGGGATGGGGCCATACTAGACTTAGTATTGATGAATGTACCTGGCCAAATGATCAAAGTTTCAGTGGGGGAGCATTAGGGAACAGTGATCATAATTCTCTAAGTTTTAGAAATTATGGATAAGAAAAAGTCTGGACCTTGGGATAAAGTGCTAAATTGGGAAAAGGATAATTACAACATAATAAAGCAGGAACTGGGAACAAGTAGATTGGAAGAGGTTATTACAATGTAAATCCATATCTGACATGTGGAAATCTTTTAAAGGACAGCTGGTTAGCATTCAGGACCAATGTAGAACATAGAACAGTACAACACAGGGACGGTCTCCTTAGCTCACAATGTCTGCGTTGACCATGATGCCAACTGGAACTAATTCCATCTGCTTGCACAAGGTCCACATCCCTCTATTCCCTGCCTGTTCATGTGGACGGACTCTAACTCTAGCTTATCTATGCCTCTCATAATCTTATATATTTTTGTCAGGTCGCCCCTCAACCTCTGATGCTCCAACAAAAACAATCCAAGTTTCTCCAATCTCTCCTTGTAGCTAATACTGTCCAATCCAGAATATTCCTGTGAGGACAAAAGATAAGGATGGCGAGGTTCGGGAACTTTAGATAACAAAAGATACTGTAAACATAATCAAATAGGAAAAGGCAGCATATGTAATGTTTAGAGAGTTAAAATTGGACAAGGCCCTTGAGGAATATAAAGGAAGCAGGAAAGAACTTAAACAAGGGAATCAGACGAGCTGAAAGGGACCATGAAATGTCCTTGGTAAGTCGGATGAAGGAGAATCCCAAGGCATTTTATACCTATATTAGGAGCAAGAGGGTATAAGATAAGATAAGATATCTTTATTAGTCACATGTACATCGAAACACACAGTGAAATGCATCTTTTGCGTAGAGTGTTCTGAGGGCAGCCACCAAGTGTTGCCATGCTTCTGGTGCCAACATGGTATGCCCACAGCTTCCTAACCCATACGACTTTGGAATGTGGCAGGAAACCGGAGCACCAATCAAGGATAAATTCCCACCAATCAAGGACAATGGAGGGAATTTATGTCTGGAGGCAGAGGTAGTAGATGAGGTAGTAAATCAGTACTTTGCATCAGTATTCACCAAAGAGAAGGGTATGAATGATGGTGAGATCAGGGAGGGCTATGCTGATATTCCAGGGCATATCGATATTAAGAAGGAGGAGGTGTTGTGTGTATTGAGAAATATTTAGGCGGATAAGACTCCAGGCCCTGATGAAATTTATCCAAGGTACTGACGGAGGCAAGGGAGGAGATTTCTGTGACCTTGACAGAGATCTTTGTATCCTCTTAAGCCACAAGTGAGATCCCAGAAGGGTGTATCGGGAGGACGAGCTGAGCAGAGCAGTGAGAGAACAGGAGCCTTGTTAAAGGAGGCATTTGTGTGAGCTGTGTTTCTGATTGGCTTAGTGTGTGGCAACTCAGCCAACAAAATGAAGGTAAGGTAAAATGGAATGGCCATTGTGAGAGTGGCCAGGGTAGGAGTGGGATTTCTGAGGCTTAGGCTCAAGAGGCTTCAGCAAGGAGGCACAGGTGAGGAGCAGGTAAGGTTTTTATTTTCCTGTTAATCTGTGACCTTTGACTTAGTGTAGACAAAATGGCAGTCAGGGCAGTGGAATAATGCTCCTGCAAGATGTGGGAAGTCAGGGAACCTCATGTTCTCCCTGATGACTACATCGGTGGGAAGTACATCCAGCTGCAACTCCTGGCATCTAGGTCAAGGAACCAGAGGGGCAGTTGGATGTACTCAGGATCATCCAGGATGCTGAGGACATTGTAGATGAGAGTCCATCATAGAAGAAAATTCTTGACTTTTTTGGATAAATCATTAAATTGAGAATGAGACTTTACTGACACTTAAGTGCTCATTTTAAGCAAATTGACAAACATCCTGCATAATTATACATGCCTGTTATTTCAGCCAGATGGTGTTTAATGATGGAAAATTCTCAGTTTTTCTCGCAAACTTCACACTGTGAAAATGTTAAGTACTTGTGGTAATGATCCCATAAGATGCTGATAAAATAAGAATAACCAAAGAGAAACAAAGGACTTCAGATACTGGAATCTCGATGAAAAAAACACTATGATGCTGGAGGAACTCAGCAGGCCAGGCAGCAGCCATGGAGTCCTGGGGAGGGTCCTGACCCATAACGTTGACTACCTGCTTTTCTCCACGGATGCTGCCTGGCCTGCTGAGTTCCTCCAGCATCATAATGTTTTTTTCAAGTTTTTTTCTTCTCAACTTTCAAGGGTGCTGACTCATAAAGTGAGTCACAACATTGTCAGTTCAGAACTTTGATATTCCTTAATTCTGTGTTTGGGAAAATGTTGACCAAAGCCAAATTATGTAGGATTTTGTAAAAATTCAGGCAAGTGCAAACATTTTCATGTTTAGGATATTAGTACAAGTATTTATAATTAGATTTAGTGGCAGGAAGGAAAAAGTTTGCCCAGACCCTTACCTCAGCTCTTTGTGGTAGTCACTGGTTAATTAACTGTACAATATTTCTTACAAATAAAGTAATAGGGAATATAAGGCATTTGCATTATTTGTGCCAATCTAACCTTTTTCTTCTCCATCCTAAAATGAGATCTCATAACTGACTTAGTTGAAGTTGGCTGGTCCAGAAGATTAGAAAACATTGGATCCATGGTGCAATAACAAACTGGATACAAAATTGGCTTGGTGGTAGAAGGCAGCGAATGGTAGTGGAGGGTTGCCTGTGACCTGTGATGTGCAGCAGGGATTAGTGCTTTATTGTTCATCATGTATACTAATGATTTGGAAGCGAATATTGGTGGCATGATTAGTAAGTTTGCAATTGACACCAAAATAGTTGGTATAGTGGACCGTGAAGAAGGTTGATTAAGGTTACAACAGGATCTGGATCAATTGGGAAAGTGGACAAGGGAAGGGCTGATGAAATTTAACTCAGACAAATGTAAAGAAATGCATTTTAGGAAGCTAAGCCAGGCTAGGGCATACACAGTGAATGGCAGGGCCCTGGGGAGTGTTAGTGAACAGCAGGATCTTGGAGTACAAGGACATGGTTCCCTGAAAGTGGTGACACAGGTAGACAGAGTGATGAAGAAGGCATGTGGTATACTTGCCTTCATCAGCTGAGGCATTGAGTATGGGAGCTGGGTCATCACGTTACAGTTCTACAAGTCGTTGGCTGGGCTGTACATAGAGTATTGTGTGCAGTTCTGGTTGCCACGCTACAAGAAGGATGTGATTAAGTTAAAGAGGGTGAAGAAAGACAGAACAGAAATAGAATTAGACGACACCTCTTCCCACCCCGTCTCTTGTAAGGATGCCATTCCTTTCTCCCAGTTTCTCCATCTCAGCTACATTTGCTCTCAAGACAAGGCTTTCCGTTCTAGGACATCTAAAATGTCCTCCTTTTTCAGGAAGCATGGCTTCCCTTCTCCTCTGGTTGATGGAGCCCGATCTCGCATCACCTCTGTTTCTCGCACTTCTGCTCTCACCCCACTTCCCTCCAGACAGAGCTTCCCTAGAGTTCCCCTAGTCCTCACCTTCCACGCTATGAGCCTCCACATCCAGCATTTCTACCACCTGCAACGAGATCCCACCACCAGCCATATCTTCTCTTCCATACCTCTTTCCACCTTCTGCGGGGACCACTCCTTCTGTTATCCCTGGTCTGCTCATCACTCCCCATCAATCCCTCCCTGACCCCTGGCACTTTCCCCTGCCCTCACAGTCAGTGTAACACTTGTTCCTACACATTCTCCTTCACCACCATTCAGAGACCTAAACAGCTTTTCCAGGTGAGGCAAAGGTTCACATGCAGTTCCTCCAACCTCGTCTACTACACTCGGTGCTCCTGATGTGGCCTTCTCTACATCAGTGAAACAAAATTCAGGCTGGGCCACCATTTCACCGAGCACCTATGCTCAGACTGCAATGGCCATCCCGAGCTCCCAATTGCATGCCATTTGAATTCCCTTTCCCATTCCTGTACTGACCTGTACATTCGCGGCTTTCCCTACTGCCAGGATAAAGCCAAATGCAAACTGGAGGAACAACGGCTCATATTCCGCCTTGGTAGTCTACAACCCAATGACATGAATATTGAGTTTTCCAATTTTAGGTAACCCTTTTTCCCCCTCCCACCTCCCCCCCCCCCCCCCCCCCGGGGTTAAACTCCATCTGTCATTTCTCTGCCAATATCTGCAACTGATCTATATGCCACTGTATCCTTTGGCAATCTTTTATACTATCCACAATGCCACCAATCTCTGTGTCATCTGCAAACTTACTAAACCACCCATTCACCTTTTTGTCTAAGTCCCTGCGGAACACCGCTAGACACAGACCTCCAGTCAGAATAAGACCCATCGACCACTACCCTTTGTCTTCCATGGCCAAGCTAATTCTGAATCCAAACAGCAAAATCACCATGGATCCCATGCATCTTACTCTTCTGAATTAGCTTACCATGAGGCACCATGTTGAATGCCTTATTAAACTCCACATAGACAACATCCGATCCTTTACCTTCATTGATCACCTTCGTCATTGCTCAAAAAACTCAATCAAGTTGGTAAGACATGAAGTGCCCTGCACAAAGCCATGCTGATGTCCCTAATTAGGCCATACTTTTCCAAATGCTCTTAAATCCTGTCCCTAAGAATCGTCTCCAGTAGCTTCCCTACCACTCCTCGGTCTTTAATATCCAGGATTATCCCTATTTCCTTTCTTGAACAAAGGAACAACATTAGCTCATTTGCCAGTCCTCCAAGAGCTCGCCTGTGGCTAGAGAGGACATAAGGATCTTGGTCGAGGCCCCAGCATCTCATCTTCTGCCTCTCTCAATAACCTGCTGATTATCTCATCAGTCCCTGGCGAATTATCCACCTTAATGCCCTTTAAGAGACCCAACACTACCTCTTTTATCTCAAAATGCCCTAGCATATTAGCACGCTCCACACTGATCTCACTGCCCTCCATGTCCTTCTCCTTGGTGAATACCAACACAAAGTACTTGTTTAGGACCTTGCCCACATTTACTCTTGAGTGGTCCTACCCTCTCCCTAGTTATCCTCTTGCTCTTGATGTATGTATAGAATGCCTTGGGATTTTCATCATTCCTACTTACCAAGGACTTTTCATGGACCCTCCTGGCTCTTCTAATTCCCTTCTTGAGTTAATTTTCTGGCTTCTTTATATTCCTCAAGGACCCTGTTTTATGTTGGCTTCCTAAACCTTACATATTTGTTTATTCAAGGAAGGGAGTAGAGATAGCCCAGGAAATTGTAGACCAGTGAGTCAGTAGGTCAGCCAGTGAGTGGTTGGTAAGTCGATGGAGAAGATCCTGAAAGGCAGGATTTATAAACATTTGGAGAGGTATAATATAATTAGAAATAGACAGCATGGCTTTGTCAAGGGCAGGTCCTGCCTTACGAGCCTGATTGAATTTTTTGAGGATGTGACTAAACACATCGATGAAGGAAGAGCAGTAGATGTAGTGTATATGGATTTCAGCAAGGTGTTTGATAAGGTACCCCATGCAAGGCTTATTGAGAAAGTAAGGAGGCATGGGATCCGAGGGGACATTGCTTTGTGGATCCAGAACTGGCTTGCCCACAGAAGGCAAAGAGTGGTTGTTGATGTGTCATATTCTGCATGGAGGTGGTGACCAGTGGTGTGCCTCAGGGATCTGTTCTGGGACCTTATTCTTTGTTATTTTGCTAAACAACCTGGATGAGGAAGTGGAGGGATGGGTTAGTAAGTTTGCTGATGACTCAAAGGTTGGAGGTGTTGTGGATAGTGTGGAGGGCTGTCTGAGGTTACAGCGGGACATAGATAGGAGGCAAAACTGGGCTGAGAAGTGGCAGATGGAGTTCAACCCAGATAAGTGTGAAGTGGTTCATTCTGGTAGGTCAAATATGTTGGCGGAATATAGTATTAATGGTAGGACTCTTGGCAGTGTGGAGGATCAGAGGGATCTTGGGGTCCGAGTCCATAGGATGCTCAAAGCGGCTGCACAGGTTGTCTCTGTGGTTAAGAAGGCATATGGTGTATTGTTCTTCATCAATCATGGAATTGAATTTAGGAGCCAAGAGGTAATGTTGCAGCTATATAGGACCCTGGTCAGATCTCACTTGGAGTACTGTGCTCAGTTCTGGTCGCCTCACTACAGGAAGGATGTGGAAGTCATAGAGAGGGTGCAAGGATGCTGCCCGGAATGCGGAGCGTGCTATATGAAAGCAAGTTGAGGGAACTTGGCCTTTTCTCCTTGGAGCGACGGAGAATGAGAGGTGACCTGATAGAGGTATATAAGATGATAAGAGGCATTGACCATGTGGATAGTCAGAGGCTTTTTCCCAGGGCTGAAATGGTTGCCACAAGAGAACACAGGTTTAAGATGCTGGGAAGTAGGTACAGAGGAGATGTCAGGGGTAAGTTTTTTACTCAGAGAGTGGTGAGTGCATGGAATGGGCTGCTGGCAATGGTGGTGGAGGCGGATATGGTAGGGTCTTTTAAGAGACTTTTGTATAGGTACATGGAGCTTAGAAAAATAGAGGGCTATGGGCAAGCCTAATAATTTCTAAGGTAGGTACATGATCAGCACAACTTTGTGGGCCGAAGGGCCTGTATTGTGCTGTAGGTTTTCTATGTTTCTATATGCTTCCTTTCTCTTCTTGACTAAATTCACAACCTCTCTCATCATTCAAGATTCCCTTACCTTGCCATCCTTGTCCTTTCTTTGTTCTTACTGGAACATACCTGTCCTGTACTCTGTGCAGTTGTTCTTTCAACACCCTCCACATATCAAATGCGGACTTGCCCCAAGAGCAGCTGTTCCCAATTAACTCACTCTAGCCTAACACTCTACGGGAGTCCTCCCCAAATTTAATACTTTCCCGCAAAGTCCATACTTATCCTTATGGCTATCTTAAAGCTTAAGGAGTTATGATCGCCATTTCCAAAATGTTCCCCCACTGAAAGGTCAGTCGCCTGGCCAGGCTCATTTCTCAATTCAAGGTCCAATATGGATCCTCCTCTAGTTGGACTCTCCATATACTGTTTTAATAAACTCTCTTGGATGCACATAATAAATTCCACCCCATCTAATCCTCTTGCACTAAGGAGGTCTCTGTCTATATTGGGGAAGTTGAAGTCACCCACGACAACAACCTTTTGATTTTGTACCTTTCCCTAATGTGCCTGCATATCTGTTCCTCAATGTCCTGGTGGCTATTGGAGGGTCTGTAGTATAATCCCATTGGAGTGATTGGACCTTTCTTATTTATGAGTTCTACCCATATAGACTCAGTGGATGAGCCCTCCCTTATGTCCCCTCTGAGTGCATTAGTAATATTATCTCTGATTACCAGTGCAACACCTCCCTCTCTCTCCCTTTTACTTTCCTCTCTATCTCTTCTAAAATATTGAAACCATGGAACATTAAGCAGCCAAACCTGTCTCTCTCTCTCAACCAAGTCTCTGTAATGTATTGATCCAGGCTCTAAGTTCATCTCCCATATCCTTAATACACTTTGCATTAAAATTAACACAATTTAACCCTTCCATTCCATTGTATATATCACCTTGCTCCTGCCTGTACTTCCTTACAATCTTACTGGTCACGACATCTACCTTCCCCTCAATCCCTTCACCTTCAGACTTAGCGTTCTGGTTACTATTCAATTCTGTATCAATGTCCAGCCTCCCTTCTGCCTCAGTGCTGCTTTGGATCCTACCCTTGCTTCCAATCTAGTTTAAACACTGCCAGGGAATCCAACCAAACCAGGAAAGTATGTCTCACACAGAATGTGTTCAAGAAAAAGGTTATACAATACTGTATAACTCTGTGAATTTCTACGAATCTGTGCATCTCTATGAAGTTGGGACAACTGAAATTTAGAAGAGAAATTCAACATGCAAAAACAGCTATATCATGCATTTTGGCCATGTTACCAAGAGCCAATTTCTGCCCCATATTTTCCATGTAGATTTGATAGAAACATTTATTGGTGAGGTCACCAACTGCAGGTGGACATATTCTATATTTAATTTATTTTTTTATATGATCTCCTATGTCCAGCTGCCTAGTTAAGAGCACATGAACATAAAGACACAAGAAAATAGGAGAATTAGTATGCTGTCAGTCTCTTCAATCCTGCCTCATCATTTAATATCATCATGGTTGATCTATGCTGGCCTCAACATACATTTTTCCTTACTTCTCCAATTATCTAATATAACTAATAAACAAAAGTGATCAAAAACGTGTAAAAGAGACACAGTAAGGCAGAAATTCTATGGTTTACTGTGCAGTGCAATAGTTAACCCAAAACATAGCTGCCAAAGGCAACTGACAATTTTATACAGGTCTTGCACACTTTGTAAACTGCAACATTGTACTCAATGTACATAACATGCTTATACACAGAGGCCTCTGGGCACACAGCAGTGGTATTCACCATTATGCAATACACAAATAACACCATCCTAACATGAATACAGGCTTAGCAAATGCCATAGGCTTTGAAAACAGCAGCAAGCTTTAACTGGGTGTGGTTAAGGATGAAAGCGAGAGTTGGTACTCAACCATTGGTGAAGCCTTGAATGATGTTGATGATCTTCCATCTCAGAAATGCCCATCTCTTTCATTACGGGGGGGGGGGGGGGGGGGGTCTGAAGGGATAATGTACCACTGGTCATCAGAAGCATGTTCTGATCCATTACTTGAGGTCAGTTCTTCACTAACTGAAGATTCGCTAATTTAAGAGTTTCTGTCATGCAAAGTTTGACTTTCTCATGTGACTTTGCAACTTATGCAAATTTCAGAGCATAATTATTTCACAGAAGTACACACACGTTCAAAGTGCACAACAGACTACATATTGTGTGTAGAATGGCACAGAGTTTTTTGTCTCTCTTCTTGTTATGGCCAGTGTGCAGGGAAGAAATGCTGAAAAGGGATGTCATCCAAGTGATTAAGAGGTTAAGGCATTTTGTAATTGAGCCTGGATATTTGGCTGTTTTAGCCATGGGCCTAACTACATTACAAAGTATTTCTCCTGTTTAAATTACCATTTAGGATATGTACATCAAATTGACGCAAATGCTCCCTCAAATGAGCGCAAATGATATACCAAATTATATAGAGAAACAAATATAACATCAGGTCAAACTATTTTGTTAATTAGATAACTGACGTTGTCTTCCTTTTTCTGCAGTACTCAATGAGTGGACTCCACATTTTACTTTGTCGGTCCCACTGGTAATGTTAGAGAGGCAAATAGCCAGAGTAAACAACGAATGTCTCACACAGAGTTTGTTAGGGAAATGGTATAAACATCAGCTTTGTAACTGAAGCTGGATTCACACCTGAGAGAAGGATTATTTTTGTGCAGAGTAAGAATTTTGCAAGCATTTCTTGTGTTAAAACCACTCATTTTGTGGGGTTTTCAGCATTTTGTATTTTTTTAAATGTATTTTTGTTCATATTATTATAGCTACTATATTTAGTTTAAATATAAGTTTAAACTATAAGCTATATTAAGTTTGAAATTTCATTTAAATATGTTTGAGTAAATTGATCTTCATGATTAGTTTATTTTATGTTTGAATTGCTGGTCATGGGAAAGCAAAGATTTAGAGATTCCTCAGTGCCTGTAAAAACATTTTACATCAGCAGTTTGTAATTTTTTTTCCATTGTACAGGCACATTAGAAGGGATGCAGAAGATAGAGACCTTGGGGTGCTGATGAGTTGCAGAAGAGACTTCTGATATTCAAAGAATCAAGATATGAGGGGTTAGTTCAGGAAAATAGTAAAAAAATCAGCCATGATATTATTGAATGGCAGAGCATTCACTAGATGCTGAAAGGCCTACTCCTGTTTTTATTTCTTATGTTCTTATAGTTGGAGTGTTTGTCATTTGAGTGTAGGGAGGGCTGAGTTCTCAAGGGTCATCTAGGGGCACTGGGGATTCATAGTGTATTTCTGATGGTTTCATAGAGTCAAACAGAACAGAAGCTGGCTTTTCAGCCCACCACGTCCATGGTGACCATCAAGAACCTATCCATACTAGCCCCATTTACCAGCACATGGTCTGCAGACCTCTCTGGTAATTCAGTGCTTGTCAGTGATGTGATGGGATTGGGCAGGGCCAAGGGTCAGGGCTGAAATCTGGCTGGGGTTATTGGGAGGCAAATGAACCTGAAGGAGAGCTGTTATGTAGGTTAAATATTTAACTTAAAGGAGACCAATCTGGAGTAAGTTCCCAGAACTAGATATATATCTTGGGACGTGCTCAAGAAGCTCACATTTAACTCATGCATGTGTTACATCTGCTGTGAAGGAATGTGTTGTCCATGCCTATGCAGGCATTATGGAAAATCACAGACATGGTATCCAGACAAGACTGCTGTACATCACTCCACGTATCCAAGCACTAGTATGTTAAATGCAGGGAAAACTAAAAGGATAATTGTATACTCTGTGATCCCGGAAGTGATTTCCTGGCTTTCATTAATAGCTTTTTCATCACAGAATCATAGAACCACAATGTTATGCTGAACTTTAAACCTCGCCTAAGACTATCTGACTCCTTCCTCCCACATATCCCTCTATTTCAAATTCCTCCATATGCTTATCTAGCAATCTCTTGAATTTGACCAATGTACCTGCCTCCACCACTACCCCAAGCAGCGCATTCCACGCCCCAACCACTCTCTCTCTGGGTAAAAAACCTTCCTCTGATATCTCCCTTGAACATCCCACCCATTACTTTAAAGCCATGCCCTCTTGTATTGAGCAGCATGCACATAAACATTGCACTGCATGGTTGGATTTCTAGGTCAGTGTGTTTTGTTTGCCTGACTCTGTCTCTAGTTCATTCTGTCACCAGCTTATCGTCTGTTTGGTAAATGTGCTTCCACATCACTAGATTTTCAACCAATTAAGAAGTTGTTATTTTGAACAGACTGTATTCTTTCAATGGACAGTATGTGATAAGTTGTTCTACAGATTTGCACCATTATCCAGAACTTTAATTATTCCTGTCATTGAACTTTATGTTTTTAAATTGAACTGTGAAGAAGCCTTAACTAATCCATTGTTGAAATGACACAGAATTCTTCATTTTCACTACCGTCAGGCAATTCAGCCTAACCAGTCAGTTCGAGTTGTCATCATCAAATGAATCCCATTCTTTCTGACTAGTTTGATGGGTTTGTTTTTCTTGTAGCAGAGGAGGCTGAGTGGAGACATGATAAATGTAGAAAAAGTGATCAGGGGCACAGATAGGACAAATGATGGGAAACTTTGTCCTATAACAGAAATATCTAAAGCTAGAGGACATAGGCTTGGGATAAGGGGAAGAGGTTTAGAGGGGTATCTGAGGAAGAACTTTTTCATCCATGGGTGGTTGGAATCAGGAACACACGGCCTTAGGGAGCTGTGGAGTCAAGTAGTCTCACAACATTTAGGATAGATCTACACAAGCACTTGAATTACTAACAGAAGGCTACAGATCAAGTGCACTAATACAAATGAAGATCAAAAAAATTGCAGATGGTGGAAATCTAAAATAAAAGCAGAAAATGCTGGAAATACTCTGCAGGTCAGGCCACATCAATGGGAATAGAAGCTGAGTTTTAGATTTCAGGTTGATAATAATACTAATATTTGAACACATCATTTCACAAAGGTACTAATCTCCTCTCCATCAAAATATAAAGCAACATTTTATACAAGTGTGTTTCAATTTGATTGGGATACGTTTCAAAATCATGCTTTCAGAGTTGGCTTTATGAATGTAGACAAAGCAACAATTCAATGAAGTGCCTGCTGGTAATATTTTGAACTTGCGGTTGTCGATATTGTCAGCATTGTCAGTCACCACAAGAGGGTGGTAAAACCCTGTTTCTTTTTGGTTTTGAATTTTTTTAGATAATGCATGGCACAAGATAGATCTGTTGGCAAAGCAAATATATGCCAAGGAAATGTGCAATTAAGGGTCTAAGCAACTTGTTCGATTTTAATCTTGGAAGTCCAGTCAAAGTAGAGGAAGTTAAAAGTTCTGCCTACACTAGTGATTACTCCTGCTGATTATGGTATCTGTTCTTGCCTGGCTTCATTTGGGATTGTTGACTTATTTTTCCACCTTGCACTTGCTTATGATTACATGTTTCAAATTAGTGTGAATACAATATTTAAGAAGTATCTATATGAGCACTCGAATCTACAGACCAAATGCTGGTAAGTGGGATTGGCTAGGTATTTGATAGTCAGCATGGACATGGTGGGCTGAAAGATCTGCTTCTCTTCTGCATAACTTTATGGCCAACAAGATCTGCCACAGATTTCTCTGAGTTTCTCTGAATTGGAACTTCCTTTGATCCTCCACTATGGGGATTCATTGTCTGAGGTTTGAGGGCAACACACAGGATTTGTTTCTTTCATGGTGCTCTTGCACATTCAACCAATCATTCTTCCTAGGCACAATTTCAACTATGAAGAATACTGCCATGTAACGACACTTGTATTGTTTTGATAGCTACACCCAAAAATTTCCTCTGAGCACATCTGAATTATCAGAAAAAGTGTGTTATGGTGTCAAGAAAAGCAGTTTCTGCACCATCATAACATAAAGCTGCATTCAGAGCTATCCAGAATAGAATAATGGTGAAATTCACATTGGATGTCCATTCAGGAGGAGAACATTGGGTTGAAGAATTATTGGGAGCGAATGTCCAGTTCTTCCCCAGATCCCATTAGAGAGCCAGGATAGGTGGCGAATGATTCATTGTACCTACTAGTACATTGGGTTAAATATATACTACATCAATAATATATATTACCATATTTTCCTTCCCCTCCCCATATAATTTAACATTACTTAAAACCTTTCAATTATGCAAGAGATCTCCTCTCTCTGGTAGAGCTGTACAAGAAGGTCTCCACTGTCTAATTTGTACCATACTTATAGGCTTGGTGTCCAGATGATCTATTGTCAGTGCTTGGCCCTGTATTCCTTCTTCAGAAATCGTCCCTTACACTAGAAGATGACTGCAGTCATCTGCATTTCCTTGGTATTTCCTGGCCTTGAAAGCAATAGTGCATTCATTTACTCTCAGAGTCAAAGCCCATCTTTGAACTCATGGGGAACCCATATGAGGCATTGGCTCCATTTCATGGAATAGGGAAATCAGGGCTTTGTCATATGTATAAATGGTGAAGTGATGTCCATAATTGTAGTGACGCAACTGTTGTACTTGAAATGTAACAGCTAAACATTTATCCAGCTGAGAGTACTTCTTCCCTGCTGCTGTTAGCTTTTTGGAATAAACCACTTTGTATCCAATGGACAACAAAGTACCAACACTCACAAAATAAGATTAATTTGCTGTCTATGGATTAGAGGACTAGCACATCATCACACTAGCAGTACTTTGATGTCTTGAGTTTCAGTCCACCTCCACCACATTCTTTCGCAGCAATTGGTGATCGAAGGTAAGAGTGCTGCTAGATTTGGCAAGAATCTATTACAATAATTCGCCATATTTAATAATAAGCTGAGTAAGTGAGCTAAGGTGGCACTGGCAGTACTTGCAAGATCAGCAATAAGTGAGGGATATAAAAAAAGAGGCAGGTAATGTGAGAATGGCAATTTTGTGAGGGCTGTGAAGTCAAAGTGTGGGCTTTGGTGAGTGTCAGACTTTGGTGCAGAATGTGAACAGTGAACAAGTTTTCCCCCTCCTTTACCCCCAACAGAGAGGACTGGGGGTAAAGGATATGAAAGCTAAGGCAGTGGTATGCTCCTCCTGCAGGATGTGGCAAATCAGGGACACTTCCAATGCCCCTGCTGACAATACCTGCAGGAAGTGTATCCAGCTGCAGCTCTTGTCAGACCACATAGAACTGTTGGAGCTGCAGTGGGTCTCACTATGATGAGCTTAAATTGTGGATCAGCACTTGGAGTTACGATATTGTTGCAATCATATAAACAAGGTTGAGGGAAGGGCAGGACTGACAGCTTAAGGTTCAGGTGTATAGAAGCAGACATGACAGAGGAGAATATCTAAGAGGAGAGGGTATCACACTACTGACTAGGATGAACATAACAGCAGTAATTAGAGAGGATATCATGGAGGGATTATCCAGATTAAGGTCGTATGGGTAGAACATAGGAGGAATTTGCTGAGATTATAGGCTTCCCAATAGTCAGTGGGAATTAGAGGAACATATATATAAGCAAGAAAGTGTAAGAGCAATAGGGTTATAGTACTGGGGGATTTTAACTTTCCCAATATTGACCGGGATTGCCTTAGTGCAAGGGGCTCAGATGGGGCAGAATTTGTTATGCGTGTCCAAAAATGTTTTGAGAGTAATATGTAAATAGTCCTACTAGAGATGGGGTTGTACTTGACCATGGGCAGCCACGGTAGTGTAGCAGTTAGCATAACACTATTACAGTGCCAGCGACCTAGGTTCAATTCTGGCCACTGTCTGTAAGGAGTTTGTACGTTCTCCCTGTGTCTGCGTGGGATTCCTCTGGGTGCTCTGGTTTTCTCCCACATTCCAAAGATGTATGGGTTAGGAAGTTGTGGGCATGCTATGTTGGCGCTGGAAGCGTGGCGACACTTGTGGGCTGCCCCCAGAACACTCTACACAAAAGATGCATTTTGTTGTGTGTTTCAATGTACATGTGACTAATAAAGATATCTTATCTCTTGTCATCTTAGGAAATGAAACTAGGTTGGAAGTATTGATGGAGGGACAATTTGGGAAGAATGACCATAATTCTGTAAGTTTCAAGATTGTTATGGAAAGGGATAGGGTTGGTCCTCAAGTTAAGGTCTTAAATTGGGGGAAGACTGATTTCAATAGTATAAGAGAGGACCTGGTGAAGGTAGATTGGGACCAGATGCAGGGTAAAACAACAGCTGACAAGTGTAAGTCTTTTAAAAGAGATTTAGTAAGAGTTTAGGATCAGCATGTAAGGGTGAAAGGAAAAGATAGCAAGATTAGAGAACCTTGGATGACAAAGGATATTGGAGGTTTAATCAGGGAAAGAAAGGAAATATATGGCAGGTGTAGGCACTGGGATCAAGGGAGTCTCTTGAGGAAGGTAGAATGTGCAGGAGAGAACTTCAGAACAAAGTTAGGAGGGCAAACTGAGGTCATGAAATATCCTTAACTGGTAAGATTAAGAACTAAAGGGGTAGCCAGGGAAAGAGTGGGTCCCCATAGGAACCAGGGGATCTGGACAAGGCCCTAAATGAATACTTCTCATCTGTATTCATCAAGGAAAAGGTGGTGGAAGATAGTGCATTTGGGGAGGATTTTGGGAGGGTTACATGTATAATCTGGAGCAGGTCAGTATTGCAAAGGAGGAGGTGTAATAATTCCCCAGGGCTGAATGAGATATATCCCAGGTTGCTATGAAAAGCAAGGGAAGAGACAGCTGGGGCCCTGATGGAGACTTTTGCATCTTTGTTAGCCGCAGGTGAGATGACAGAAGACTGGAGGATAGCTAATGTTGCTCCTTTCTTTAAGAAGTGAGGCAGTAATTTGCCAGGTAACTACAAGCCAGTGAGCCTTATATCAATGAATAAAATTGTAAGGGATGGGATTTATGTTTATTTGGAAAGGCAGGGGCAGATCAGGGATAGTCAACATGGCTTTATGTGGGAGAAATCATGTCTCACTAATTTGATAGTTTTTTGAGGAGGAATTAAGAAGATTGATGAAGGGATCATTGCTGGGATCCTTCTTGCTTGCAATATATATATATTATGTATATTAACAACTTGGATGTGAATGTTGGAGGTATGATTCGTAAGTTTGTGGACAACATGAAAGTTGATGATGTTGTGGATAGTGAGGCAAGTTGTATAAGACTACAGCAGGATATAGATCAGATGGTAACTAAGAATTTAATCTCAACAGGTCTGAGGTGATGAATTTTCAAAAGTCAAGTAGAGGTAGGACATATACAGTAAATGGTAGGTCACTAAGGAATGTTGATGACCAGAGCGACCTTAGGTTTCAAGATCACAGTTCTCTGAAAGTGGTAACACAAGTAGACAGGGTGCTAAAGAAGGCATATGGCATGCATGTCTTCGTAGGTCAGGGCATAGAATATAGAAGTTGGGATGGTAATTGGTAACTGGTTTATTATTGGTTTACAGATTATTCCATCAAGGTAGTACAAAAGGAAAAAAAAACAGAATGAGGAATATAGTGTTACAGTTACACTGCTACAAAACAAGTAAAGTGCAAGGGCCATAACAAGGTAGATTGAGACCTCTTACATGATAAAGATGAACTCTTGATCAAGAGTTCATCTTTATCATGTAAGAGGTCCATTCAAAAGTCTTAGAACAGTGGAATAGACACTGTCCTTAATCCTGTTGGTACACGTTCTCAAGCTTTTGAATCTTCAAAACACTGGTATGTTGCACTTGGAGTATTGTGTGAAATTCTGGTCATCACATGATGGGAAAGGTGTGGTTGTGCTGCACAAAGTGCAGAGGAGATTCAGTAGGATGTTGCCTGGATTGGAGAACTTTAACTATGGATAGAGATTGCATAGGCTGGGCTTGTTTTTCCTGGATGAGGGGGTGACCTGATAGAGGTATATAACATTAGAAGAGGCATAGATAAGGTGAAGAGTCAGGATCTTTTTCCCATGGTAGGAGTATCAAAAACAAGAGTGCACAGGTTTAAGGTGAGAGGAAGGACTTTTAAAAGGGATTAGAAGAAAAGGTTCTTACACAGAAGGTGGCTGATATCAGGAACTCCCTGCCAGGAGGTGGTGGAACCAGATGCAGTCACTATGTTTAAGAGACATTTAAATAGTCAGTTAAATAAGCAAAGAGGTAGAAGGCTAGGAACCTAATACTGGTAAAATGGAACTGGCATAAATGGACAAGAAAGGTGGCATGGATGTGGTGGGCCCAAGGGCCTGTTTGTGTGTGGAACAACTCTCCTTGTCCATGACTGTATAAATATCTGGAAGGAAGCTTTCATAGGTCAGAGCAACAAATCCCATTAATACCCATTTGTAAAGAAGTGAATAGTTTAAAAAACATTGGATGTATCATGCAAGCCTTGATCCTGCAATCAGACAACGCGCTGAAGTCAGCAAAATGTAAGTTCTGAGGATATGGGTATGCTCTGTGAACAGGCGATCTCTGAATTGGTCTTAAAATACAAATATCAAAATTATTAATCTGAAACATTGTGTGCTATGTCAAACTAAGAGAGCCACTAATGCAATTTTGATCTGATATTTGAGCCAAATGCAATAATTGTAATATGTGTAATAAGTGTAATATTGTAATAAATGTAATAAATGTAATATGTGGATAATGCATTGTAGTACCTTTCAGGTACAGTGAGTGTACTTAAAAAGCTTGTGTGTTTCGCAGGCTTTTCTTTTACAGAAGGAGCCCGGCAGCCATTGGAGCAGCAGTTCCCTTTCAGGTACGGTGAGTGTATTTAAAAAGCTTAATAAGTGGAGGACAACTGAAAGGTTAAACAGAGTGTTTGTGCTTGATTAGAGGGAGTGTGTACTTGAGGTAATTGGTAGGGACAAATATAAGGAGGAGTAACTGAAGAGGAGCGGCCAGTGTGTGAGTGGCTCAGGGCAGGAGTGGAGCTTTGAGGCTTTGGCTTGAGAGGCTTTGGCGAGCAGAGGCTGAGGAAGAGCTTGCACCCAGAGAGGTAGGGCTGGTAAGTTCCTTTAATTTAGTTAACTTAGGAATAGGTAGCAGCAGTTAGGGCAGTTGTGTGCTCCGTATGCAGTATGTGGGAAGTCAGGGATGGCACACTTGTCCCTGATGACTACACCTGTAAAAGGTGCATCCAGCTGCAGCTCCTGACTAACCGAGTTAAGGAACTGGAGCTGGAGCTGGATGAACTCCAGATCATTCGTGAGGTAGAGGCAGAAATAGACAGGAGTGTTAGGGAGGTAGTCACCCCTAA
Source organism: Pristis pectinata (assembly GCF_009764475.1). Classification (NCBI taxonomy): domain Eukaryota; kingdom Metazoa; phylum Chordata; class Chondrichthyes; order Rhinopristiformes; family Pristidae; genus Pristis; species Pristis pectinata. The sequence continues at coordinate 79,645,999 of NC_067414.1, read as the reverse complement.
AAGTCAGGAGGCAGGTAGCTGGGTGACTGTCAGGAAAGGGAAGGGGTATAGACTGAAAGAACAGAGCACCCCTGTGGCTGTTCCCATCAACAATAAGTATACTGTTTTGGATACTGCTGGTGGGGACGACCTACCAGGGACAAGTTGCAGTGGTCACATCTCTGGCACCGAGACGGGACCTCGGCTCAGAAAGGAAGGAGGGAAAAGAAGAGAGCAGTAGTGATAGGGGATTCGATAGTTAGGGGGACAGATAGGAGGTTCTGTGGGAGAGATTGAGAATCCCGGATGGTCTGTTGCCTCCCTGGTGCCAGGGTCCGTGATATCTCGGATCGAGTTCTCAATATTCTCAGGAGGGAGGGTGAGCAGCCAGATGTCGTGGTCCATGTAGGGACCAATGATGTGGATAGGAAAGAGGAGGAGGTCCTGCAAAGAGTTTAGAGAATTAGGTGCAAAGTTGAAGGACAGGACCTCCAAGGCTGCAATCTCAGGATTGCTACCCATGCCACGAGCTAGTGAGGTTAGAAATAGGAGGATCATACAGCTAAATACGTGGCGAAGGAATTAGTGCAGGATGGAGATCTTCATGTTTCTAGACAATTGGGCTTTGTTCCAGGGAAGTTGGGACTTGTTCTGACGGGACAGTTTGCACCTGAACTGGAGGGGGACTAACATTCTTGTGGGTAGGTTTGCTAGTGCTGCTCCGGGGGGTTTAAACTAGATTTGCAGGGGGAGGGGAACCAGAGTGTTAGAGCAGATAGTGAAGTGGAGGAGGGAAAAGGTCATGCGAGGACTGCAGGTATAGACAGAAATCAAAGGTTTGTACGTGATAGAAATGTTCTCAGGTGCATCTATTTCAATGCAAGAAGCAGATGAGCTCAGGGCCTGGATTGGCACGTGGGATTACGACATTATTGCTATTAGTGAGACTTGGATGCAGGGAGGGCAGAATTGGCAGCTTAATGTTCCAGGGTTCTGTTTCAGACGTGATAGAGGGGGAGGGATGAAAAGGGGAGGAGTGGCATTACTAGTCAGGGAAAATATCACAGCTGTGTGTAGACAGGACAGCCTGGAGGGCTCGTCTACTGAGGCCATATAGTTGGAGCTGAGGAACAAGAAAGGTGTGGCCACACTAATAGGGTTGTATTATAGACCGCCCAATAGTCAGAGAGAATTGGAGGAACAAATTTGTAGAGAGATTGCAGACTGATGTAAGAAACAGAAAGTTGTAATAGTAGGGGATTTTAACTTTCCACATATTGACTGGGACTCCCACACTGTGAAATGGCTGGATGGCTTGGAATTTGTCAAATGTGTTCAGGAAAATTTTCTAAATCAATATATGGAGGTACCAACGAGAGAGAATGCAATATTTGATCTTCTATTAGGGAACCAGGCAGGTCAGGTGACAGAAGTATGTGTAGGTGAGCATTTTGTGTCCAGTGACCATAATGTCATTAGTTTCAAGTTAATTATGGCTAAGGACAGGTCTGGTCCTCAAGTTGAGGTTCTAAATTGGAGAAAGGCCAATTTTGTGGAAATGAGAAAGGATCTAGGAAAAGTGGATTGGGATAAATTCTCTTCTGGCAAGGATGTGCTCAGTAAGTGGAAAGCCTTCAAAGACGAAATTTTGAGAGTGCAGAGTTTGCATGTTCCTGCCAGGATTAAAGGCAAAGTTAACAAGCATAGGGAACCTTGGTTTTCAAGGGATATTGGCATTCTGGTTAAGAAAAAGAGAGAGGTATAGGCAACTAGGAACAAATGAGGTACTTGAAGAGTATAGAAAATGTAAGAAAATACTAAAAATGGAAATCAGGAAGGCAAAAAGATAATGTGAATGTAAACCCAAAGGGTTTCTACAAGTATATGAAGAGTAAAAGCATAGTAAGGGACAAAATTGGTCTCCTAGAAGATCAGAGTGGTCGTCTATGTGTGGAGCCTCAGGAGATGAGGGAGATCTTAAACAGTTTTTTGCATCAGTATTTACTCAGGAAACTGGCATAGTGGATATGGAAGGAAGGGAAACAAGCAATAGTGTCATGGAACATATAGAGATTAAAGAGGAGGGGGTTCTTGCTGCTTTACAGCGAATAAAGGTAGATAAATCCCCCGGGCCTGATAAGATATTTCCTCAGACATTGAGAGAAACTAGTGTAGAAATTGCAGGGGCCCTGACAGATATATTTAAAACGTCCTTAGCCACGGGTGCGGTGCCGGAGGACTGGAGGGTAGCTCATGTTGTTCTGTTGTTTAAAAAAGGACCTAAAAGTAAACCAGGTAATTACAGGCCAGCGAGCCTGACATCAGTAGTGGGTAAATTATTGGAAGGTGTTCTGAGAGATCAGATATACAAGTATTTGGACAGCCAAGGGCTGATTAAGGATAGTCAGCATGGTTTTGTGCGTGGTAGATCATGTTTAACGAATCTTGTGGAGTTTTTTGAGGAGGTTACCAAGAAAGTAGATGAAGGAAAGGCTGTGGATGTTTTCTACATGGCCTTTGACAAGGTCCCACATGGGAGGTTAGTTCAGTTCAGAAGGTTCAAACACTAGGTATCCATGGAAAGGTTGTAAACTGGATTCGAAATTGGCTGTGTGAGGGAAGACAGAGAGTGGTAGTGGATGATTGTTTCTCCGACTGGAGGCCTGTGAGTAGTGGTGTGCCTCAGGGATCTGGGCTGGGGCCATTGTTGTTTGTTGTTTATATCAATGATCTAGATGATAATGTGGTAAATTGGATCAGCAAGTTTGCTGATGACACTAAGATTGGAGGAGTAGTGGACAGCAAGGAAGGCTTTCAAAGCTTGCAGAGGGATCTGAACCAACTGGAAGAATGGGCCAGAAAATGGCAGATGGAATTTAATGCAGACAAGTGTGAGGTGTTGCATTTTGGAAGGACAAATCAAGGTAGGACATACGCAGTAAATGGTAGGAATACATAATTCAGATACATAATTGCCTGAAAGTGGCGTCACAGGTAGACAGGGTTGTAAAGAAGGCTTCTGGCATCCTGGCATTCTTAAATCAAGGTATTGAGTGCAGGAGTTGGGATGTTATGGTGAGGCCAAATTTGGAATATTGTGTGAAGTTCTGGTCACCTAACTATAGGAAGGATATTTGTAAGATTGAAAGAGTGCAGAGGAGATTTACTAGAATGTTGCCGGGTCTTCAGGAGTTGAGTTACAGGGAAAGATTGAACAGATTAGGACTTTATTCCTTGGAGCATAGAAGAGTGAGAGGAGATTTGATAGAGGTTTACAAAATTATGAGGGGTATAGACAGAGTTAATGCGAGCAGGCTCTTTCCACCTAGATTAGGAGAGATAAGTATGAGAGGACATGGCTTTAGGCTGAAAGGGGAAAAGATTAGGGGGAACTTCTTCACTCAGAGTGGTGGGAGTATGGAAGGGGCTGCCATCTGATCTAGTAAATGCGGGCTCACTCGAGTTTTAAGAATAAATTGGGTAGATACATGGATGGGAGAGGTCTGGAGGGTTATGGACTGGGTGCAGGTAAATGGGACTAGCGGAATACTGTTTCGGCACAAACTAGAAGGGCCGAATGGCCTGTTTTCTGTGCTGTAGTATTCTATGGTTCTAATACTTTTTCTGTATTATAATAGCCATTTAAAAATAAAGCTCTTTTATATTTCCAGTTATCAAGTAAATGAGTTCTTTGGCTACTTAACTCTATTCTGCCACATGTCATTGCAAGTACATCAAGTTATGCTGGTTCTAATATCAGACCTACATTAGTATTTACTGGAACAATTCAGTGCATGACAGAAAAAAGATACTTTTTAAACCTAAAGCAGAGTTACTCAAATGTTCTCACTATTTAGCCCTGTCAGTGTGCTGTTAAAATTGAGTTCCAAGGGGATCTTGGCTTTTCATCATATATAGCAATTAAATGGAAAAAAGAATAGCAATTGTAAACCTTTTTCCTATCGGTTTAGTGTTGAACTTTATATATGGATTGCATTGCACTAGAAGGGTTGTTATCTGGACACATGTCCTGTGACACAATGGCTTAATCTGTATGGGACATTTTTTTTCATAAACTTCCTTCAATGATAGCAATGTGCCATTTACTCGTTTTTAACACAGTCATAAAGTTTGGGCTGAAATTGTTATCCAATGGCTCCCACAGTACCAATATGAATTGATACAGACCCCACTGAATTGCTTAAGGTAGAAGATAGAGTGCATTTGATTCCTCATTGCATCCACCCACACCTGCAGCATGGCACAGCCAGCTTTGCCACTTCATCCTCCTCTACAAGAAGAAACAACATTGGATAGGCTGTGACAGTTTTCCCTGGAGTGAAGGAGGCTGAGGGTTGACCTGAGAGATATATAAAATTATGAGGGGCATAGGTAGTCATTGTCTTTTTCCCAGGGTAAGAGAGTCTAAAACTAGAGCGCGTAGGTCCAAGGTGAAAGGGGAAAGATTTAAAAAGGATCTGAGGAGCAAATTTCCAAACAAAAGGCTGGTGGGTATATGGAATGAGCAGCCAGAGGAGGAGGTAGAGGTGGGTATAATTCCAATGTTTAAAAAACATAGGCAAGCACATGGTTAGGAAAAGTTTGAGTGGATATGGGCCAAATGCAGGTAAATGGGATTAGTTTAGATTTGCATTTTGATCAGCATGGATGAATTGAGCCAACCAAGATGCCCATTTAAGCTAATCTCATTTCCTGTATAACTCTATGAATTTATAAATATCAGAGACATCTAATTAAAAACATTCTCTTCAATTTACTAAACCATCAAAAAACTACATGAAGTTTCACTATTTTCAAACTCCATTACCTTTAGGGTTGACATGGCAGGAACTTTGGAAAATCACAGCCACGCTTTTAATATGGAATCTGCTAAAATCATGGAATCTTGGGGAAATATTACCTCCTCTCCAATGAAAATGTAATCCAGTGCTCTCTGATGTTAACTCTCATCAATGGTTCTCAGTGGATGGTGTTTCTATTCCAGAGAAATCATACTGTTTGTTGAAATTATTGGACAAACAGTACCACAAGGCCCATTGCCTTCCATGTCAAAACCTCCAATCATGAAATGCAAAATAAAATTCTAAAATTACCACTAACTTGCTTTCATTCTTTGTTTGTTTTATGTAAATTTAAAAGTTTTTATCATGGATGTTTTTATCAATCTTTCCTAGCCTGCTTTTGCTTTTCCTTTCTTTCCTCACTGGTCCAAAATTTCTGCATACTTTGAAAGCTTTGATCTTATCTTTGATACTAATCTTTACATCTTACTTAATGAGAAGGTGTTCTCATCTTTGATAGAATTAGGGCACAGGAACATATTATTTGGCTGATGTTTGTTCTTCACACTTCAATTGTCTTATGCAAAACGTGGAATGGAGTTTGGAAAGGAATTCTGGCATGCTGTAGATTGAATAAGGAAGGATTTCCATAGATAGCCATTGGTGCCCTCACTGCATGGTGACTCAGGATAAGATGCATTTACCTAAGCACTAGTTGCTTGGAAAGTCTGTTTCACTGGTTGTAAAGCACTTTGGAACCCCAATGGATCTTTGAAAATTTCAATAAGTAACCAACTTTTCTATTCCAGTTAGCCTGATTGGCTATTTAGGTGATCTTTTAGCATGTTATGTATAGACCAGCCTGTGTGCAGAACTGAATTAGTCCTGACAGAGAAACTTTAAATCCGTCAGGTTACACTGACATATAAATGGTCAACTTTGATAAGAACACAAATCAGTTGCTTCTAAGTATTAATTATATCCACACAGGATACATTTCTGACAATTATTAGTAATTTCACAACTATTAATTTATTCTGATTTTTAAAAAAAAATCATTTGAAATTCCTGCTCTTAATGCCCCACTATTTCAGCACGCCCCTCAAGCTACACTCATGATTTATCTCTTGATAACTTAATTCATAGTTAGCTGTTGCTCACATGTTATATAACATATATGGATTATATTTGTAAAAAGCAGATCCAGAAGAGCTGCCCAGCCTCCCTGTTACACTTTGAAAAGGTGTAAATCTTCAGGAGTGTCATTAATGGTACAAAGTGCTTATGTAGCCATTACACCCAGAAAATCATAGCAATGGGCTAAAAGTATAAGTTGATGTATATAAAAAGTAGGGGCTTTTATTAATTACGAACTAGAACATTGTCAGGATAAAAAAAACTGTTATTACGCTTTTTGTACTGGATTGTCAATTTTCATTTATTCTCATCTGCAAATCAAAGTTGTGCAGGACTGAGGGAATATCTTTCCAATAAGGTGTTAAACTAAGATCTTCTGTCTCTTGTGCAGAGCAAGTTCTCTTATACAGAGAGGTAGATGCCTGGAATGTACTGCCAGGGGGTGGTGGTGGATGCAGATATGATGGAGGCGATCAAGAGGCTCTTGGGTAGACACATGAACATGCAGATAATGGAGGGATATGGGCCATGTACAGGCAGAAGGGATTAGTGTGATTAGACATCATTAGTTTAATTAGTTTGGCACAATATTGTGGACCGAAGGGCCTGTTCCTGTGCTGTACTGTTCTATCTTCTGTGTTCTATGTTCTATGACTTTCCAAGTGAAAATGAGGGTCCTGCATGGAGAAGGAGGGGTCAAGTCATCCCACCAATCTAGACTTCAGTCAGTCCTGAAACTGGGCAAGGTTAATTTTGATAGTATTAGACAGGAATGTGCAAAATTTTACTGGGAGAGTCTATTAGCAGGCAAAGGGATGTCTGGCAAGTAGGAAGTTTTAAAAAAATGAGATAAGGACAGTTCAAAGCCAACATGTTCCTGTAAGAGTGAACAGCAAAGCTGGCAAGATTAGGGAACCCTGCTAGATGAAGGATATTGGGGTTATGGTCAGGAAAGAAATGGGCATATAACAATCTGCTGGAGGAACCTAACGAGACAAGCAGCATCTGTGGGGGAAGAAGGAATGGACTGATGCCTGAAACATCGACAATTCCTCTCTCTCCTACAGATCATAAGACCATAAAAAATAGGAGCAGAATTAGGCCATTCAGCCCACTGACTCTGTTCTGCCATTCAATCATGGCTGATTTATTTTCTCCTCTCAACCCCATTCTCCTGCCTGCTTCCCCATAACCTTTGATGCCCTTACTAATCAAGAACCTATCAACCTCTGCTTTAAATGTACCCAATGACTTTGCCTCCACAGCCGTCTGTGGCAATGGATTCCACAGATTCACCACCCCCTGGCTAAAGGAATTCCTCCTCATCTCTGTTCTAAAAGGACATTCTTTTACTCTGAGGTTGTGCCCTCTGATCCTAGACTTTCCCGCTACTGGAAACATTCTCTTTACGTCCACTCTATCCAGGCCTTTCAATATACGACAGGTTTCAATGAGATCCTCCATCATCCTTCTAAACCCCAGTGAGTACAGGCCCAGAGCTATCAATTGCTCCTCATACATTTACCCTTTCATCCCCAGGATCATTCTCGTAAACGTCCTCTGGACCCCCTCCAATGCCAGCACATCCTTCCTTGGGTATATTTGGCCCAAAACCGCTCACAATACTCCAAATGTGGTCTGACCAACGCCTTATAAAGCCTCAGCATTACATCCTTTTATATTTTAGTCCTTTTGAAATGAATGCAACTCAACCTGCAAGTTAACCTTTAGGTAATCCTGCACCAGAACTCCCAAGCCCCTTTACACCTCTGATTTCTGAATTCTCTCCTCATTTAGAAAATAGTCTATGCCTTTATTCCTTCTACCAAAATGCATGACCATAAACTTCCCTACACTGTATTCCATCTTTCATTTCTTTGCCCATTCTCCCAACCTGTCTAAGTCCTTCTGTGGACTCCCTTCTTCCTCAACACTACCTGTCCCTGCACCTATCTTTGTATCATCTACAAATTTGGCCACAAAGCCATCAATTCCATCATCCAAATCATTAACATATATTGTGAAATGTAGCAGACACAACACCGAACCCTGTAGAACACCACTAGTCACCGGCAGCCGACCAGAAAAGTACCTCTTTATTCCCACTCTTTGCCTTCTGCCAGTCATCCAATCTTCTATCCATGCTAGTACCTTTCCTGTAACACCATGGACTGTTATCTTGTTCAGCAGCCTCATGTGCGGCATCTTGTCAAAGGTCTTCTGAAAATCCAAATAAGCAACATCCACTGACTCTCCTTTGTCTATCCTGCCTGTTGCTTTATCAAAGAATTCCAAAAGATTTGTCAGGCAAGATCTCCCCTGAAGGAAACCATGCTAACTTCAGCCTATTTTATCATGTGCTTCCAAGTACCCCAAAACCTCAACCTTAATAATGGACTCAAGTCTTACCAACCACTGAAGTCAGGCTAACCGGTCTTTTGCTTCCCTTCTTTCTCAAAGAGTGAAGTTACATTTGCGAATTTCCAGTCCTCTGGAACCATTCCTGACTCAAGTAATTCTTGAAAAAACTCTACTAATGCCAACACAATCTCTTCAGCTACCTCTTTCAGAAACCTGGGGTGTAGTCCATCCGGTCCAAGTGACTTATCCACCTTCAGACCTTTCAACTTCCCAAGCACCTTCTCCTTAATAATAATGACTGCACTTACTTCTTCCCCCAGGCTCTTTCGAATTTCTGACATGTTGCTGGTGTCTTCCACAGTGAAGACGGATGCAAAATACTTGTTCAGCTTGTCTGCCATTTCTTTGTTCCCCATTACTACTTCTCCAGCATCATTTTCCAGCAGTCCAATGTCCACTCTTCCCTCTCTTTTACTCTTTATATATCTGGGAAAAAAAACTTTTGGTATCCTTTTTATATTATTGGCTAGCTTACCTTCATATTTCATCTCTTTTCCCCTTATTGCTTTTTTAGTTGCCTTCTCTTGGTTTTTAAAGCTTTCTAATCCCCTAAGCTTCCTGATAATTTTGGCAATATTGTATGCCTTCTCTTTTGCTTTTATGCTGTCTTTGACTTCCCTTGTCAGCCACAATTGCCTCATCCTCCCTTTAAGAATGCTTCTTCTTCTTTGGGATGAAATGATCCTGCATCTTCTGAATTACTCCAAGAAACTCCTGCCATTGCTGCTCTACCATCATCCCTGCTAGGGACTCCCTCCAATCAACTTTGGCCAGCTCCTCTCTCATACCTTTACTCAACTATAAGACTGATACATCTGATTTTATCTCCTCCCTCTCAAACTGCAGAGTGAATTCTATCATATTATGATCACTGCCTCCTAAGGGTTCCTTTACCTTAAGCTCCCTAATCAAATCTGGTTCATTGCACAACACCAAATCCAGAACTGCCTTTTCCCTTGTGGGCTGAACCACAAGCTGCTCTAAAAAGCCACCTTGTAGGCATTCTACAAATTCCTTCTCTTGGGATCCAGTGCCAACCTGATTTTCCCAGCCTACCTGCATATTGAACTCCCCCATGACCACTTTAACATTGCCTTTCTTACATGCTTTATCTGTCTCCTGTAGTAATTTGTACCCCACATCCTGGCTACTATTTGGAGGCCTGTATATAACTCCCATCAGGGTCTTTTAACCCTTTACTCTTAACTCTACCCACAAGAATTCTACATTTTCTGATCCTATGTCACTTCTTGCTAAGGATTTGATGTCATTTTTTACCAACAAAGCCACCCCACCCGACTCTGCCCACCTGCCTGTCTTTTTGATAGGATGTGTATCCTTAGACGTTTAGTTCCCAGCTGTGATCTTCTTTCAGCCACGACTCTGTGATGCCCACAATATCATACCTACCACTTTCTAATTGCGGTATAAGCTCATCTACCTTATTTTGTATACTGCGTGCATTCAAATATAACACCTTCAGTCCTGTATTTGTCTCCATGTTGCCTGAAGTTAAATTCTTATCCCTTTTTCAACTTTCTGTCTTATCTTCTGTTCTGGAGATTTCAGTAACCTCTCCTATGCTCTCCTTCCCTTTTATGTTTTCCATACTTTTCCAATCTGTTGGACCCACCTCCTTGTCATTCAGTTTACTGTCCTATCCATAGCACTAGTTATGCAATTTGCAAGTTCCCATCGGAACAGCTCCCTCCTTCCCTACTACTGGTGACAATATCCCATGAATTCAACCCCACGTCTCCCACACCTTTTAACACTCTAATCTTATTGACCCTGTGCCAATTTGCATGTGGCTCAGGTAGCAATCCAGAGATTATTACCTTTTTTGGTTCCGTTTTTTTAATTTAGTCCCTAGCTGCTTAAATTCCCTCAGCAGAACCTCTGCTTGTTCTACCTATGTCATTGGTACCCAACGACATAGGTAGAATATAGACAACATAGACAACAACATGCTGCTTGATCCACTGAGTTCCTTCAGCAGAATGTTTGTTGCTCCAAATTCAAGCATCTGCAGTATCTTTTGTCTTCAAAAGGAAGCATACATCAGGTATAGGCAACTGGGATGAACTGAATCCCTTGAGGAGTATAAGGGATGTAGTGGTAGACTGAAGAAGGAAATCAGGAGGGCAAAAAGGGGACATGAGCTATATCCTTGCCAAATAAGGAGAATGCTAAGAGACTCTAAGTATATTAAGAGCAAACATCTAACTAGGGAGAGAATAAATCCCCTTAAGGATTGATGTGGTCATCTATGTGTGGAGTTATAGGAGGTGGGTGAGGCTTTAAATGACTACTTCACACCTATATTTAAAGTGGGGAAGATCATGGAAGTTAGTGAATTCAGGGAAGGGAACAGTAATGTTGTGAAACTTATCGACATTACAAAAGAGGTGTTGGTGGTCTTGAAGTGTATAAAGGTGGATAAATCCCCAGGGTCTGACCAAGTGTACCCAAAGACATTGTGGGAATCCTGGAACCCTAGCAGAGATTTTTGTATTTTTGTTATCCATAAGTGAGGTACTAGAAGACCAGAGGGTGACTCAAGTTGTATCTTCATTTAAGAAGGGCTGCAAGGACAAACCAGGGAGCCTGGCATCAGTGGTGGAAAAATTACTGCAGGGATTCTGAGGGACAGGACCTATCTGAATTTGGAAAGGCAAGGATTGTGTGCATGGGAAGTCATGTCTCCCGAATTTGATTTTTTTTTGAAGAGGTGACCAAGAGGATTGATGAGGGCAGGGTGGTAGATGTTGTCTACATGGACTTTAGCAAGCCTTTGACTAGGTCCCACATGGTTGGCTGATCTGGAAGGTGAGATCACATGGGATTCAGGGTGAGCTAGTCAATTAGATACAAAATTGGCTTAGTGGTAGGAGTCAGAGGGTGGTAGTTAAGGATTGTTTATTAAATTGGAGGCTTGTGACCAGTGGTGTGCCACAGGGATTCATGCTGGTTCCCATATTGTTTGTCATATGTACTAATGATTTGGATGAGCATGTAGGTGGTATGGATAGTAATGTGAATGACACCAGAATTCGTGATGCAATAGACAGAAGAAGGATCTAGATCAACCAGGAAGTGGGTGAAGGAATGGCAGATGGATTTAACTCAGACAAATGCAAAGTGATGTATTTTGGGAAGTTAAACAAGAGCAGGATATATATAGTGAATGGCAGGGCCCTGGGGAGTGTTGTAGAACAGAGACTGAGGGGTACAAGTACATATTTCCTGGAAAATGGTGACAAAGTTAAATGAAAATCCAGCAAAGCAGAAGTTAACATTAACACATATTATTTAAAACGTTCTAAGGTATCATATACTTGGGCCTACAGGTTTTGCATTTTGTGAAGATAGGGAGGAGTGATCTGCGGCAAAATTCAGTCCCTCCAATTTACCATACTTTGTTTTTGTCTTGTCATGTTTTTGTGTAGGGTCATGACAAGGCAACAAATAGTTACTGCATTTGCAGTGAACCTCAGAATCAAGCACAATCCTTTAAAAATTGTGCTATTCTATTGAAATATTTTGCATAAGAAGGCAATTTATTAGGTATTTCCATTAAACTTGGGATGCAGAGAAAAGGCACAAGATATAACAATTTTATTTGGTTTTGATAAGTAATTTGATTTATTTTAATTACAAGCTGATCTTCCATCTGACAACTGTCAATGTGTTAAGGCAGTGCAAATGCATCACCCAGTGCTTCATGAATCAGAAAATACCACAGTGTCACATTGACAGAAAGAAGATGGAGTAACCTTATTAAAATAAAGCAGCATGGATAGGAAAATATACCTTCCATCAAATAGACCACCCTGTCCATATGTGTGATCCACTGTGTTTTCTGACATCAGTAGTGAAGTAGTGCTTAATTAAACAAGGGAAAGGATAAACTTGGCCTGTAGTATACTTAGCACACAATGAAATACCGTTTGTTAATGGCTGTTTTGATGGCATCAGAATGTTCTTTAGGAAATAATCCTATTCAAAAGCATGCTGCAATAATAAAAGATCCATTCACAACTGGTCCTGGATATTTTAGATTATACCCTTTACAAGTTGCTTTTAGCCATTGCTCCAACAACAGTGAATGAATCTGTGCTGTCCTTCCCGCCAGATGTCATATGTTTTGCAGTATGACTTAAAGGAGCAGTGTGATTTTGTGGTTTGGAGATGTAATTTTATTGTTTGAAGACACAATATTAGAGATCAGCAAGGCCACCCATGTCTTGAGCCGCAGGAGGTGGGTGAGATTTTTAAGTAATATTTCTCCTCAGTGTTTACAGTGCATTAAGGTGGATAAATCTCCAGGGCCTGACTGAGTGCATCCTTGGACTTTGAGGGAGGCTAGAGAAGAAATTGGGGAGGCTCTTGCAGAGATATTTGCTTCATCATTAGCCACTGGTGAAGTTCCCAAAGACTGGAAGGTGGCTAATGTTGTTCTGTTGTTTAAGAAGGGTAGCAAGGACAAGCCAGGGAACTACAGGCTGGTCAGCCTGACATCAGTAGAGGGGAGGTTACTGGAGGGAATTCTGAAGGACAAGATGTAGCCGCATTTGGATAGACAGAGTCTGATTAGGAGGGAGTCAGCATGTCCTTGTGCGTGGAAAATCGTGCTTGACGAATATTTTAGAGTTTTTTGAAGAGGTAACCAAAAAGGTGGATGAGGGTAGAGCAGTGGATGTTGTCTATTTGGACTTTAGCAAAGCCTTTGACAAGGTCCCGTAGGTAGGCTGGTCTGGAAGGTTAGCTCCCATGGAATCCAGGGAGAGCTAGTTAGGTGGATTCAAACTTGGCTGGGAAGTAGGAAGTAGGTGGTGGTTGAAGTTTTTTCTCAGAGTGGAGGTCGGTGACTGGTGGTGTGCTGCAGGGGTCGGTGTTGGGACCCTTGTTATTCATTATTTATATAAATGGCTTGGATGTGTATCAGTAAGTTTGATCAGTAAGTTTGCGGATAACACAAAATTAGGAGGTGCTGTTGATAGTGAAGAAGGTTATCGTAGATCACAGGGGGATCTAGGAAGTGGGCCAAGGAGTAGCAAATGGATTTCAATTACAGATAGACCTGAGGTGATGCATTTTGGAAAGTCAAACCAGCATAGACTTACACGATGAACGGTAGGGCACTAGGGAATGTAATGGAACAGAGGGACCTAGGAATACAAATGCATAGTTCATTGAAAACGGTGTCACAGGTAGACCGGTTGGTGAAAAAGGCCTTCATCAGTCAGGGCGTAGAGTATAGGACTTGGGACATTATGATGCAGCTGTATAAGTCATTGGTGAGGCCACACTTGGAGTACTATGTACAGTTTTGGTCACACTTTTATGGGAGAGATGTGGTTATACTCTTTCGAGTGCAGAAAAGATTTATGAGGATGTTGCCAGGACTAGAGGGCCTGAGTTATAGGGACAGATTGGCCAAGCTAGGTCTTTATTCCTTGGAGCATAGGAGAATGAGGGGTGACTTTATCGAGGTTTATAAAATCATGAGGGGCATAGATAGCAGTCTTTTCCCCAGGGTAGGGGATTTCAAAACTAGGGGGTATAGGTTTAAGGTGAGAGGGTAAAGATTTGCAAAGGACTTGAGGGGCAAATTTTTCATGCAAAGGGTGGTGACTATATGGAACGATTTGCCAGAGGAAGTTGTTGAAGCAGGTACAATAGCATCATTTAAGAAACACTTGGACAGGTACATGCAGAGGTGGGGCTTAGAGGGATATGGGCCAAAAGCAGGAAACCAGATGGGTTGGCACCGTGGTCGGCATGGACTCATTGGTCTGAAGGACCTGTATCTGTGCTGGATTGCTCTATGACACTATGACACAACAATGAAAAGCTGGTGATGAGGTATGAACTGCAGGAGCTTACTGTTCTCAGTTGTTCAATATCAACTGCAGGAAGATGTATTTCACCACTTTGCCCATACATCAGACCAACAATGAACAATTACCATGCTGGCAACAATTTACTTACTAGTTTTAATACAAGTTTGTGCTAAAAGCTGTTCAAACTCTGGGCCTTACCAATGAATAACTAGTATAACAGCTGATGTGATTATTAAATGGTGAAATGAAGTGCAAAGGAATTGGGAACACTTAATTGCAGTTGTCACTTAAACAATAAAAAGGTTTCTTAGTATTAGTTCCCCATTGAAACAGTGGGCTTGAATTTGCTGTTGCAGTGTGTTTACCAGATTGACTTGTTTATCGGATGTATGCTCTCCTTTAATCATTTTGTGGTTTTGCCAGTTTGCTGGAACATTAAATTATTCAGGGTATGGTGAAGATAGTGACAAATCAGGATTTGTCACTATCTTCACCATACCCTGAATGGTCCAGGATTATGACCAATGATTTGTGTCCATGTGCATGAGAGTATGAGGCCAAAGTGTATCAATGCATATCCATGCAGGAAAGCCTGGATTTTAATCATCCTGGACTTTCTTGCTAATGGACAAAGACCTTGCTCTGCCAATACTGTGTGGTGGCTGGTGTGCAATGGCCTTCCTCTGTTGTAAGAATTCATGAACAAGCATCTCCCCTTCCTCAGAAATGGAGTGGAAGCAAGGAATCCATGACCCTGAGGGACTGCTTAAGAAGAAGAGATTGGCTTTGTCTGCAGGTCCACCATACAGGCTAGAAGATGAGAACGAAATTCAGTGGATGAATTTTAGAATTGAGAGGTCTGAGTATTTAAGGGTAGATGGGGATAGAGCTCAAAAGTGGAAAATTGACTGCACACTGCAAAACTGGCTCCACTCTGTTGATTTGAGATGGTAGGATGCATGTGAACCACTCAGTACCCACAGCCAATTCCTTATTTGCTTGTGGTAAAAGGTGCCCATGGTCGTTTTGTTGAGAGTTGCCTTTCTACACCTTGAGAGTTTTCTACACATTGACATGAGCACCACTGATGTTGCTTTTGGTTGGACGTCAGATGAAGAACACCAACTGTCCCAGCAACAGCAGCAGCCTATTGGTTGCAGTTTAGTAGTTGCAATTCACAACAGGCTGCACCAGCAGAGAATTACAGCTTCCAGGGATTGGTGTCCATGATACAGAATATGCAGAAAGAGCTTGAGGTTCCTCATTACATCTGAACACCAGTACATCATAAGGCTTGTGATGTTTGCATGAGATATTGGCTGTCTTCTGGTAGATGAACAGTTCCCCACTGGACCTCTTGGCACACCTCACCCATGGCTGTTAAAATCATTACTTTCCCTTTGGTTCTGCTGGAACCCCTCTACTTATATATTGAACTTTCTTTATGCTAACATCACTACTTGATCTTGTGCTCCTTCAGCTTTGGTGGGGTTCAGTGGCTGTTCAATACCCGAAGTTTTCTACATTTCAGTCCAACCTCATCATATTTTTCTTGAATTCTTCCCGTCCCTTTCATTGAATTTTCCAAAAAAATTCCTCTATTAATCATCCATTGGAATTTGATATTTGGAATATAAATTCTGATCAGTTAAATTCTGCCCAAAGTATGTTTCGTAAAGCAGTTTGCAAAACATACACTTTTCAGAGCATTCTCTGCCAGTTGTATTTACATTGGTTTGTGCAATGACTCAATGCACTGTGTACAAATTGGTTCCTTTTAACTTGCAAGTAAAGGAATTCTGACCAGAACACAGGTATGAGGAGAATAATATTTCTCATATAAGTGTTTTTATTTGGATTTGCATCAGTTATACTGGAGATTAATGCTAATCAGTAGGATCCATTCCACTACTTGCAGGGTGTTACCATAAAAAAGTTTTGTAAGGTAGAATTCTGGCACACTGATTCCATTGATCAATATATTACTGGTTCAATCATAACAGGTGCAAATGTTTTTATTATTAAAATAATAATTTCTAACTTTGAAATCGGGTATTTCTGGAATTAACAGGAGGAGATTTACCAGGATGCTGCCTGGATTGGAGAGCATGCTTGAGATTGAGCGAGCTAGGACTTTTCTATTTGGAGAGAAGGAGGATGAGACGTGACTTGATAGAGGTGTACAAGATGATAAGAGGCATAGATCAAGTGGACAGTCAGAGACTTTTTCCCAGGGCGAA
This sequence comes from Pristis pectinata, assembly GCF_009764475.1. Lineage (NCBI taxonomy): Eukaryota > Metazoa > Chordata > Chondrichthyes > Rhinopristiformes > Pristidae > Pristis > Pristis pectinata. The sequence goes on along the minus strand of NC_067414.1, from coordinate 79,629,574 downwards.
AATGGCTAACACAAGGGGGCATAATTTTAAGGTGATTGGAGGAAGGTATGGGGGGATGTCAGAGGTAAGTTTTTTTACACAGAAAGTGGTGGGTGCGTGGAACGCACTGCCAGCAGAGGTTGTGGGGGCCGATACATTAGGGACATTTAAGATGCTCTTAGATAGCCACATGAATGATAGAGAAATGGAGGGCTATGTGGGAGGGAAGGGTTAGATAGATATTAGAGCAGGATAAAATGTCAGCACAACATCCTGGGCCATAGGGCCTGTATGGTGCTGTAGTGTTCTATGTTTGATGTATATCTTATACATTATTTGAAATGCATTGAAGTAGAATTGAGCCTTACATCAGTGATAGGGAAGTTGTTGAGAAAATTCTGAAGGACAGGATTTATGTTCATTTGGAAAGGCAGGGTCTGATTAGGAGTCAGCACAGTTTTGTGCAGGGGCAATCTTGTCTTACAAATTGATTGAATTTTTTGAGGAGTGACTTTAAGCTTCTTACAGGTTCCACATGGTAGGCTGGTCTAGAATGTTAAGACACAAGGAATCCAAGATGTGTTGGCAAACTGGATCCAAATTGGTCTTGAGATCTGAGGCAGCGGTGGATTGGTGTTTTTCTGACTGGAAGTCTGTAACAAGAGGAGTATAGTAGGAATGTCTCATCCAACATCCCCTCCTCTTTTCCAGTAATGTGAATCCTCGGACATGAATGTATCTGAGCTGGCTGCTGTGAAAGGTAGGATGAGTGTTAAGTGTGTGCTGGGAAAGACTTATATGGCTGAATGTAATGTGTCTGGCCTGGCTTTCAGTGATACACCCAGAGAAACAGAGCAGATTACAGTGATCTCTTTTTAAGCAACTTTCACATGTAGCCTGAAGTTGGAAGACTGACAGGGTGAATTGCTTCAGTTCATGTATGAGAGAATAGGATAAGATGTAGACAACAAAGACATTGCCACAATCCCTAGTCTGGGGCCTAGACTTCTGCTTCACCTTCTCCAGTGTCTGCAGAATCTTCCGCCTCAGGTTCCAATTAATTGTTTTGTTACTTGAAATAATTCAGAAGTGAAACATAATTTCTTTTAGCTAGGAAGTTGTACTAAGTCACTTGGTGCCATCAACATGATGTGACTAGTTTTGAAATCCTGAGGTTTGATTTTTGTCCGATGTTTTGCGAGTACAGAGGCAGTTTGTGTGATAGACTCAAACAGATGATTTATCTTCCCTCCTGCCTAAGGACTAACTTCATATTCCTGTACTCCTCAATGAATTAGAAACTCGTAATTGATGGTTCTAATTGTTTCAATGAAACTATTGTTCATTGCACTGCACCAATATGTTTCAATTTAAAGATTTTGTTTGCTAATTTATACATCATCGGTTTTTAATCATATTTCTGTTTCTCTGAAATCCACTTTATGATGCCATTAACATTTGTGATCACTTCAAGAGATAAACATGACTTTATTTAAACCAAGTTGCTTCTCTTTATCAGGAGGATGACAGTTAAAAATTACAAGCTGTCTGAATGTTGTTTTATATCCTTAGGCCCAGAAATGTCAATAAATATTTATAGGTTGATAGTTGATATGCAGGGCATTGACCTTTGTAAGCTAGTTCTTTTTGAAAGGCTGTAACAAAAGAATATAAATCTCTTGAGATATGACAAGTAGAGAGTGCCTGCAGGAAGCTGTGAAACAAAGAATACAATACTTGGGTCCCTGTACTACTGTGAAAAAGACATGATGTAAGCCTGTCAACATAACAAGAATGTAAGAAAGGGAAGCAGGAATAGTCCATTCATCCCCTCACGCCTTCTCCACCATTCAATAAGATGGCTGATCACTGTAACTTTCCTGCACCATCCCCATTTCTCTTGTGTCATTTAATATCTAAACACCTTTTGCTATCTGTCATGAATATACTGAGGGGCTGGGCTCTCATAATGCTTTTGATCAGCAAGAGATTCCAAAGGTTTGCTACCCTCTGGGTGAGAAACTTTTTCTCATCTCTGACCAGAGTGGCCAACCCCTTATTTGGGATTGTGACCTCTGGATTTCAACATCCCAATGGGGAAACATCAACTCCGTGTTTATTCTGTCAATCTCATCATGTTAAAAAAACAGCGAAGGATCCTTCGAGAAATGTGGTCAGAAAAGCAAGGTGTATTCTCTCTTATATTTACTTATGCACCTGTTTTGTCATGTGGTGCACACTTATTTATCAATTCCTTCTTATCTCTCAGTCATAAAATCCTCTGGGAAATCTGCACTCCTCCAATTCTGGCCTCTTGCACATCCCTAAGCTTATTTGCACCTCCCAGGCCTATAGCTGCTAAGGAATTCTCCATCCAACCTCTCTATGGAGTCAAAGAGTCATGAACACCATATCATGCTTCCTGGGCAACCATGTGCTGGATTTGTCATTTGTCTTAAGTTAGAGAATGAATCAAGAACCACAGACCAACAATCCCACCCCTTCGTTTGTATTCCTCTATCTGGTCTGCCACTATCATGGCACAGGACAACTCTTCTTTCTCCCCAATGTACAAATTTCAGGGCCAATAACAAACCTGTAAACTTGGGCTTCCAGCTCTTCTTCCTGATCTTTGCACCTGAGATTCTTGGTGTTCTGGAGGATAACTCCAGGAAGATTTGCTGGTACGTTCATGCAAGGGCAGGTAAATAAAGAGAATGATATGGATAAGAGAAAGGTGTTTAAATTTAACTGCAAAGGACATCATTTACTGTATATTTCTCCACCATCAATGGGAAACTAAGTTGTTCAAATCATGAATTATTTTTTCCAAATATAATGAGGTCCTATGCAAGTATTGTAAAATTTTACCATTCTGAAAGTATTAAATGCAAGCTGAGGCACCATTGAAGGCCTAAGTTGCTTTAAAAATGACTGAAATTATTGGCTGAACTGAAAGGGAAGAGCCACTTTAATCATCAGTGCCTAAACAAAGAACATGTTTGCTTTCTCAAAACAGTGTCTGCGAAGAAGTAACCCTAAAAGTGCCTTCATTATCTGCCTTTATTTAACACAATAATATCAGATCATCCTGCATCTTCGACAATTTAATTGTCATCACATTTTTAAAAATTGTCAGTTTCCTCTTGAGCAAACAAGGCTTTACAGGATTTGCCCATTCTTTTATCAATTTAAGGTAACTGCTCAGTTACTGCCAAACATTTTGGAGTAACTTGAAATCAGGAGGCCATGGAATTCCCTCAGTTTTGTGCTAAAAGAAGTGGAAGACTGAAGGGAGATAGACATTAAACGTCATATTAACTATCATCCATGGCACTAAGGCCTTTTCTCTCAGCATTCCTTCAAGATCTTGTGAAATAGGACAGAAATTTAGACTCTTTAGTGGCTCACAGTTGACAAATTCCTGGAAAGAAATATGCCAGGAAACTATAGGCTTATATCAGTGGAAGGGAAGTTTTGGAGAAGATTCTGAGGGGCATGATTTATGTTCACTTGGATAGCCAGGGGCTGATTAGGAAGAGTCAGCATGGTTTTGTGCAGGGGAGATCATGTCTCACAAATCTGAGCTTTTTGAGCAGGTAACCAAGAAAGTTAATTAAGGCAGAAGGTAGCAGTAGAGAGAGTGCAGAAGAGATTCACCAGGATGTTGCCTGGAATGGAGCATTATAGTTATAAGGAAAGATTGGATAAGCTGGGTTTGTTCTCACTGGAAAGTAAGGGCTGAGGGGTAAAATAGTAGAGATTTATGAAATTCTGAGAGGCATGGATAGGATGGATAGTCAGATTATTTTACCTGGGGCAGTGGAGTCTAGAACTAGAGTGCACAGGTTCAAAGTGAGAGGGGAGAAATTTAAAGAAAAGAAATATCAGTTTCTCTTTTTACAAAGATGATCAGGAATAAGTCTTTGAGACAGTGAATTGTGGAAGTGTCTATGGGAGGAGTAAGTTCCAACATTCTCTGAAACCTTACTCCAGATATATGAGAATGTATGAAATGTGACAACAGCACAAAGGGAGAAGCTTTAGAAATTTTAGGATCAAGAAATTTCAGCTTGGCCTAATAAACTTGAGACTCGCCCTGACTGACAGGTTAATCACCATTTCGATGGGAAAGTGTGGGTTAGAAGGATGAAATGAGAAGCATGTCATGGCCAAGAAATACTCTCCACTGACCAGAGTCATACGGAGCAATACAGCATGACGAGTCCATGCTGACTACAGTGTCACCTTCAAGTCAAGCACAAGATAAGTAGTAGTGCAGTAGTGCTCAATCTTTATAGCAGGAGGATTGGCTTCTTTCCACTTTAATCTTCACAGCTAGCCTCGTAGCATCAAACTTTGTTTTTTTTTAAAACATCTTTTGCAAAATCTCACAAAAGGGAAGATGATTGTGTGTATTACAACAGGATGCAGAGTTGTGCAGAGAAATGGCAGATGGAGTTCAATCCAGAAAAATGAAGTGATACACTTTGGAAGAATGAACTAGAAGGTTGAGTACAAGGTTAATGGCAGGATTCTTAGCAGTGTGAAAGAACAGAGGGATCTTTGGGGTCCAAATCCATAGATCCCTCAAAATTGCTGCGCAAGTTGATAGGGTTGTTAAGAAGGCGTATGGTGTGCTGGGTTTCATTAGTCGGGGATTGAGTTTAAGAGCTGCGAGGTAATGTTGCAGCTCTATAAAACTCTGGTTGGACCACACCTAGAGTACTATGTTGAGTTCTGGTCACCTTATTATAAGAAGGATGTGGAAGCTTTAGAGAGGGTACAGAGGAGATTTACCAGGATGCTGTCTGGAGTAAAGAGCATGTCCTTTGAGGAATGGTTGAGCGAGCTAGGGCTTTTCTCTTTGGAGCATAGGAGGATGAGAGGTGACTTGATAGAGGTATATAAGATTATGACTGCATAGATAGAGTGAACAGCCAACATTTTTTCCCCAGGGCAGCAAAGGCCAATACCAGAGGACATCAGTTTAAGGTGTTACGAGCTAGGTTGCTACTTGGTGAATGTCCCTTTATGGCACCAGGACAGTAGTGCAGTAGTATGTGTGTGGTGTTATCTGAGGACGGCAAGACTATATCTGGAGCGCACTGGCTGTTGCACAGAGTCTGAGAGAGAGAGAGAGAGACACTGACTGCCGGTCTCTGTTTCTATGGATGAAGAACAATAGCTGTGGCTGTCACTAGACAATGCATGTATGGATTTTTGGAGCAATCTGTGGAGTCCACTTTGTTGTTAACCTGTACTGGAAAGCAGGTATTTCTGTGGGCGGCCACATATCGAATGCCCTCGGTGTGGCAGATACTTTGGAACAAAGCAGTGGAGATCATCGGTGATTGAGGTGTCGTATGGGTTCCGTCGTGGAACATGTAGATTTCCTAAATTCTCTCCACATTCTCTTTACATTTTCTCTACAATCTACTGTGGTTTTGCTCATTGTTCTACCTTATGACTTGCTGAACTGAACTTTGAGAACTATTCCTAGACTTGGGGTTTGGGAACTTGCCACACACACACTTTGAGTTTATTTTTGGGGTCAATGTTTAATATCTAATATTTTTATTTCTCTTATTATTACAAGTAGTTATTAATAAATAGATTTTAACACTTATACATGGCTCTTTGTGTTTCTGTTGTTGCTGATAAGTTAACAAAATTAGGGGCTTGTCCGGGATCGCTCCCAAGATTGACAAGCGTGGCCCGAGATCAAACTCAAGACTGGTACGAGAGGTCTGGGTTTGAAACAAATTGGGGCTTATTGGACGACTGATTGTTGGTCGGCCTGAAATTTCTTTTCAATTGGCTTATGTGTGTGGAGACCAGCAGCAATGGATGTTGATACATTTGTGAGCTTGCCAACCTCTGAGGGATTGCATTGGTTGAGGAAGGCAGATTTGCTGAGCATTACTAAAATGTTAAATATTGCAGCAGCAAAGCTGTTTATGAAAAAGGCAGATATTCAGAGACTGATGGCTGGCCATTATGTGAAGGAGAAGGTGTTTGGGGAGGAAGTGTTAGAACAGTTTCCTGGGAGTAAACGAAAGATTTCTGATGCCCAGGTGCAGCTAGCAAAGATAGAGGCCGAATGAGAACAAACGCAGCTGCAGTTTGAGGCTGAGGCAGAACAAATGAAACTAGATGCTGAGGTGCAACAAAAGAAGTTGCAGATAAATGCTGAGATAGAACTGAAGAGGTTAGAGGCTGAGGAAAAGGATAGACAGAGGCCACACGAGTTAGAAATGAATTGTGGGGGTTCTGTTTCTGGTGGTGGTTTTATGGCCAGTAGGGAGGTTCGATTAGTCCCTCCATTTGAGGAAGATCAGGTCGATCAGTATTTCCAACATTTTGAAAAAGTTGCTGAGAGTTCAAAATGGCCATGGGAGAGATGGGCTCTTATGTTACAAAGTGTGATTAAAGATAAAGCTCAACAAGCTTATTCTGCCTTGTCTGTTACTGAAGCAGCTGATTATGTGAAGGTAAAACAAGCTGTGCTTAAAACTTGTGAATTGGTTCCTGAAGCTTATAGGCAAAAGTTTAGGGACCTGAAGAAATCTGTGGACCAGACATACATGGAATTTGCTCTTGAAAAGAGAGTGTGTTTTGAACGATGGTGCATGTCTAAAAATATAAATGAGGATTATGATAGACTGAGAGAATTGATTTTAGTGGAAGACTTTAAAAAGTGTGTCCCAGTTGAAGTAACAACATATCAAAATGAGAAGGAGGTGGAAACTTTGCAGGAAAATGCTAGGTTGGCAGATGAGTTTGCCTTAACCCATCAGTCTAAGTGAGGACAAACCAAGACCTTCCAAAAGAGTTATAGGGATAATTCAGGTAAACTGGAGATTAAATTGGGAAGTAGTCAAAAGGGGAAGGATGATCGGAAGCAAGTGCTGGAGAAACCTGCTGAATGTACTTGTTATTATTGTAAGAAACCTGGTCGTGTGAAAGCTAATTGTTCCCTCGTGAAGAAAAAGAAAGAAAAGGAGGCAATGCCAAATGCTTGCTTGCAAGTAGTTGAAACTAAAAATCAAAAGGGTTTTGGACGTGCTGTTAAAGCTCAGTCCTTGCCAGAGGTAAATGCTGAAATGTTGGATGGAGTTAGGGATGAATTCCGTTCTTTTATGTCAGAGGGTTTTGTCTCACTGAAAATTGGGTCACCTCAAGTGCCAGTGAAAATCCTTAGAGATACTGGGGCTTCCCGGTCCATCTTGTTAGACAGTGTTTTAAACTTTGGTGAGGAGACTGCTACTGGTGAAGTAAATCTAGTGCAAGACATTACAGGTGACACTGTGTCTGTTCCTCTGCACAAGGTAATTTTGAAGTCAGAGTTAGTAGAAGGACCTGTTAAGATAGGACTACAACCTAGTTTACCAGTGGAAGGAGTTTCTTTGTTATTAGGGAATGACCTTGCAGGTGGTAAAATTGTCCCTGTGGTACAGCTAATGACCAAACCAATTATTGATGAGTCAATGATCGATTCAATGTTTATCCGTCCTGTGCAGTGACTCGAGCTAGGGCTAAGGAATTGGCCAATGCAGATAGTCCTGTGCAGCCTAACTTTGTTCCCTGTGACAGACCAAAGCAGGATACAAGTTATGATGATTTGTCAGAGACTTTTCTGTCTTCACTTGAGGATCAAAATCCTTGTATTGAATCCGAGTGTAAAGATTTGTCTCTATCCAGAAAAGAATTTATAATGGAGCAGACTAAAGACCCTGCGCTTACTGAATTGAGAGAAGAAGCACTCTCAAATGATGAGATTGAGAAGGTGCCAGTTGGATATTATTTTAAAAATGGAGTGTTAATGAGGAAGTGGAGACCTCCTGATATTCCTGCTAGTGAGGAATGGGCAGTTGTTCACCAGGTTGTGGTTCCTAAAATTTATAGGAATGAGATTTTAAGCCTGGCCCACAGTATACCGTTAGGTGGTCATTTTAGTGTGAATAAAACTAAGGAAAGTTTTGAAACAATTCTTTTGGCCTGGTGTGAGAAAGGATGTTGTGATATTTTGTGGGACTTGTCACACATGTCAGATGGTAGGTAAACCTAATCAGAATTCCCCTGGGGCTCCTTTGCAGCCTATTCCTGCATTTGGTGAGCCCTTTCCAAAGGTAATTGTGGACTGTGTTGGCCCATTGCCAAAGTCTAAGGCTGGGAATCAGTATTTGTTAACCGTCATTTGTGCAACCTCTAGATTTCCAGAGGCAATACTACTCAGAAATATTAAGGCCAAGACTGTGTCAAAGGCTCTTTTAAAATTTTTCACTTTAGTTGTTTTGCCTAAAGAGATTCAGTCAGATCAGGGAAGTAATTTTGTGTCAGGGCTATTTCAACAGTTAGTTTATGAGCTGGGAGCTAAGCAGATTGTATCATCTGTGTACCATCCAGAATCTCAGGGGGCTTTGGAAAGATTCCATTCTACTCTCAAAAATATGCTAAAGACTTCTTGTTTTGAAAACAAAGGATTGGGATGAAGGAATTCATTTGCTTTTGTTTGCAGTAAGGGAGTCAGTGCAAGAATCTTAAGGTTTCAGTCCCTTTGAACTTGTGTTTGGACATCAGGTTAGAGGACCTTTAGTATTACTAAGGGAAAAATGGGTTAATGAAGACATGCATTTGAATTTGTTGGATTATATTCTGAAATTTAAAAACCTATTTCAGAAGGCTTGTCAATTAGCAAAAGAGAATTTAAAAACTACTCAGAGTAAGATGAAAACATGGTATGATAAACATGCCTGCTCAAGGACTTTCAAACCAGGAGGCAAGGTCTTGGTGTTTTTTCCCATTCAGACAAATCCCCTCCAAGCTAGATTTCATGGTCCTTATGAAGTTGAGTCTAAAATTAGTGATGTAGATTACATAATCAAAACAACTGATAGGAGGAAGCGTACACAGCTCTGTCATGTAAACATGCTTAAACCTTATTATGAAAAGGTTACAGCTGAGGCAGTAGCTGTTGACACGAAATTGTCTGAAGTTGAGTCTGGCTAAAGTCATTTTAGACCAAACATAGTATCAACGAGACTGTTAAATGAAAATGTTTTGAAGAACATTGAAACAAAGTTGGCACATTTACAACCTCAGCAAAGACAACAAATGAAGCAGTTAATTTTAAAATTTTGAAATTTATTTCCTGATGTTCCAAAGAGAACCCCAATAGCTTATCATGATGTTGATGTTGGAGATACGGAACCGATCAAGCAACACCCATATCGAATGAATGTAGAAAAGAGTAAACTTGTTGACCAAGACATTGAGTATATGTTACAGAATAGTTAAACTGGAGTTTCATTTTGTAAGAGTGTGATCACGTGATAGCTCACATTGAAGGCAGTCGGCAACAGCCTTTCCAGATGTTAAGTGGAAAATATGTCTTTACTAATGTAATTTTAGATAGTATGATAATTGTAACGCATTGCATTACTAATTGTATACGTAGTTAAAAATTTTGCTCTTGCAGATCAAAATTTTTCTTTTAGGGAGAGGTGTTACAAGCTAGGTTGCTACTTGGTGAATGTCCCTTTAAGGCACCTGGACAGTCGTGTAGTAGTGTGTGTGTGGTGTTATCTGAGGGCGGCAACACTATATCTGGAGCATACTGACTGTTGCACAGAGTCAGAGAGAGAGAGGCACTGACTGCCGGTCTCTGTATCTATGGATGAAAAACAATAGCTGTGACTGTCACTATACAATCCATGTATGGATTTTTGGAGCAATCTGTGGAGTCCACTTTGTTGTTAACCTGTACTGGAAAGCAGGTATTTCTGTGGGCAGCCACGTATCGAATGCCCTCGGTGTGGCAGATACTTCAGAACAAAGCAATGGAGATCATCGGTGGTTGAGGTGTCGTATGGGTTCCATCGTGGAATATGTGGATTTCCTAAATTCTCTCCACATTCTCTCTACATTTTCTCTACAATCTACTGTGGTTTTGCTCATCGTTCTACCTTATGACTTGCTGAACTGAACTTTAAGAACTATTCCTAGACTTGGAGCTTGGGAACTTGCCACACACACACTTCAGGTTTATTTTTTGGGGTCAATGTTTAATATCTAACATTTTTATTTCTCTTATTATTACAAGTAGTTATTAATAAAAAGATTATAACACTTATACATGGCTCTTTGTGTTTCTATTGTTGCTGGTACGTAACAATGGTCAGAGGATGAAAGTTTAGGGGAGATGTCAGAGCTGGTTTTATTTACAGAGTGGTGGGTAACTGGAATGCATTGCCAGGTTGTTGGTAGAGGCTGATACAATAGCGACATTTAAAAGACCCTTAGATAGGCACATGGAAGTTCATAAAATGGAGGATTATGGGCTGCGTAAGAGGGAAGGGTTAGATTGATGAGGGAGTATATATAGGTTGACTCAACCCGTACTGTGCTGTACTGTTTAATGTTCTATGTTCTATTCGAAATTTACCATCTCACCTCTGGATACCAATGCTGGCTCCAACACATCCCTCAAATTCCATCCTTCACAATTTGGACCCATTCAGAATTACATGTTTGTTCAAACTATCCAGAACAACTTGAGACAGTGTTCTTATCACATCCCAAGATCCATGCTTTATGTCATGCATGTGCATGCTCTTTACTTCTTTCTGCAACAACACTGCTAACTCGGCCTCAAAGCTATTATTGTCTGCAGTTCCACTTTATTGAGGATTTTAGTTATGGGGAGAGATTGGATGGCTGGGTTTGTTTTCACTGGGGCTGAGAAGGCTGAGGGCGACCTAATAGATATAAAGTTATGAAGGGGATAGATAGGGTAAAGCTCTTTTCTTCCATGATGGTGGTGTCAAAGACAAAGAAGGTGAGAAGTGAAAGGTTTAGAAGGAATCAGAGGGGGGAGTTTTTCACAAAGGGGAAGGTTGGAGTCTCGAATGCGCTGCCTGAAAAGATGGTGGAGGGAGATAATCTCTGAGCATTTAAGAGGCATCTAGACAAGTAATTGAATCGACAAAACGTAGAAGGCTATGGACCTAACATGGCCAAATGAGATTAGTGCAGATAGGGGCAATGGATGGCATGGCAGTATAGGAAGCTAAAATCAAACAGAGCTCTTGAGGATGATAAAGGAGCCAGAAAGGGAACTCAAGAAGGGAATGAGGAAGGCTATGAAAAGTCCTTGGCAAGTAGGATTAAAAAGAATCCCAAGGCATTCTATACATACATCAAGAGCAAGAGGATAACTAGGGAGAGGGTAGGACTACTGAAGGATAAAGAAGGAAAGGTGAAGGTGTGGGAGAGGTCCTAAATGAGTACTTTGCATTAGTATTTATCAAGGAGAAGGATGTTGAGGATAGTGAGATCCTTGTGGAGTGTGCTTATATGCTAGGGCATTTTGAGATAAAGAAAGAGGTCGTGTTGGGTCTCTTGAAGAATGTTAATGTGGATAAGTCCCCAGAGCCTGATCAGATACACCCCAGGTTATTGAGAGAGGTAAGAGATGAGATTGCTGGGGCCTTGACCAAGATCTTCATGTCCTCTCTAGCCTCAGGTGAGGTCCTGGATGACTGGCGAGCTGCTAATGTTGTTCTGTTGTTCAAGAAAGGAAATAGGGATAATCCTGGAAACTACAAATCAGTGAGTCTCACAACAGTGGTAGGGAAGCTATTGGAGAGGATTCCTAGGGATAGGATTTATGAGCATTTGGAAAACCATGGCCTAATTGGGGACAGGCAAAATGCCTTTGTGTGGGGCAAGACGTGTCTTACTCATTTGAATGAGTTTTTCAAGGAGGTTATGAAGGTGATTCTTGAAGGTAGAGCTGTGGATGTTGTCTACATGGATTTTAGTAAGGCGTTTGACAAGGTCCCTCATGGTAGGCTTATCCAGAAGATTAAGATGCCGTTTGGATTCAGAATTGGCTTGCCAATAGAAGACAGAGGGTAGAGAAACTGCAGATGCTGGAATCTAGATGAAAAACACGATGATGCTGGAGGAACTCAGTAGGCCAGGCAGCATCTGTGGAGAAGACAAAGGGTAGTGGTCGATGGGACTTACTCTGGCTTGAAGTCTGTGACCAGTGCTGTTCTGTGGGGATCCGTACTGGGACCTTTGATTTTTGTGATATATATTCATGAATTGGATGAAAGCTTGGATAGGTGGGTTAGTAAGTTTGCAGATGATACAAAGATTGGTGGCATCATGGATAGTGTAGAAGACTGCCAAAGTATACAGGGTGATCTAGTTGCAGATACGGATGGAGAAATGGCAGATGGAGTTTAATCCGGCCAAATGTGAGGTGTTGCACTTTGGGAGATCAAATGTAAAGGGACAGTAAACAGTTAATGGCAGGACCCTTAACAGTGTTAATGTATCGATAGATCTTGGGGTACAAGTCTATATGTCCCTGAAAGTCGCTACAAAGATTGATAGGGTGGTAAAGAAGGCATATGGCATCCTTGCCTTTATTCATCAAAGCACTGAGTTTTTATTTAGACATCTTTATTAGTCACGTACATTGAAACACACAGTGAAATGTATCTTTTGCATAGAGTGTTCCAGGGGGCAGCCCGCAAGTGTCACCATGCTTCAGGTGCCAACATAGCATGCCCACAACTTCCTAACCCATACGTCTTTGGAATGCAGGAAGAAACTGGAGCACCCGGAGGAAACCCATGCAGACACAGAGAGAACGTACAAACTCCTTACAGACAATGGCCGGAATTGAACCCAGGTCGCTGGCACTGTAATAGCATTAGCTCAAGAGTCAGGAAGTCACATCGCAGCTTTATAGAACTCTGATTAGGCCGCATCTGGAGGATTGTATTTAATTCTGGTCACCCCATTATAGGAAGGATGTGGAGGCTTTGGAGAGGGTGCTGAAGAGGTTTACCAGGATGCTGCCTGAATTAGAAGGCATGTGCTATAAAGAGAGTTTGAACAGTCTTGGACTGTATTCTCTGGAGCGGTGGAGTCTAAAGGGAGACCTGGTAAAGTTTATAAAACTATGAAAGGCATAGATTGAGTGGACAGCTGGTATCTTTTTTCCAGGGTTGAAATGTCTAACACTAGAGGGCATGTATTTAAGGTGAAAGGGGGAAAGTTCAAAGGAAATGTGTGGAACGAGTTTTTTTGAAACACAGAGAGTGGTGGGTGCCTGGAATTCACTGCCAGGGGTGGTAGTGGAGACAATTACGATAGAGGTGTTCAAGAGGCTCTTAAATAGGCACATGGATGTGCTGAGAATGGAGGGATATGGACATTGTGTAGGCAGAAGGGATTAGTTTAGTTAAGCGTTTAATGAGTTTAGGCCAAAGGATCTGTCTCCATGCTGTAATACTCTGCACTATGGTCCTGCGACTCTATGACTGGATAGTTTTACTATCCAGTCATCTTTAGCTAGCAAAAGTATGATGGAGCAAAAGGACTCCTTCATTGCTGCATGAGTGTGTTTATAGCTCTACCACTGACCCATGAACAGTGTGAGTTTTCCTTCGGGACCAACAGGTTTACCACTCCTCACTTCTATGATTTCTATTGTTTCCCCTATTACTCACAACCCTTCACTAGCCTTGCAGTTACCAACATTCTCCTCCTGCTTTTGTGCCCCTTTGTTTCTTTGCACCCTCCAATTTCCCAACCACATGTTGCCGTTGAGCAAAATCATCTGAAAACATGACACTGGTTTCCACAGGACTGCTGATAACACCCATTTTCCCTTCTCACCTTCTCTCTTGATCCCTCCAATCTCCTGAAATTATCGGACTGCTTGTCTGAAAATCCATTGCTGGATGGACATAAAACTAAGTCAATGAAGCAAAGGGAAGACAAATGCCATCATCTTGAGCCCCCTTCAAAGGTTTGCTCTCTCACCATTGGGTTCAGCTGCCTCCCTGGCAACAATCTGAAACTAAACCAGACTGTTGATAAATTTGATACATGCTTGCAACATATATCCAAGCAAACTCTTCCTACTTCTCCAGAACACCCCTGATACCATCCCTGCTTCAGATTATCTGGTGCTGAAATCATTACTGATGCCTTACATAGAACATAGAACAGTACAACACTGGACAGGCCATTCAGCCCATGATGTTGTGCTGATCTTGATGCCAATTTAAACTAAATGTCCTATTTCTGTGTATCATCCACATCTCTCCATTCACTTCATATTTATTTGTCTGTCTACAAGCCTCTTAAACTCCTCCAAACTGCCTGCTTCTGCTACTACCCCTGGTAACCCATTCCAGGCACCTACCACTCTCTGCATAAAGATCTTACCCCCTCTAACCTGAAGATCATGTCCTCTGGTTTTTGACATTTCTACCTTAGGGAAAAGATTCTGACGGTCTATCCTATCTATGCCTTTCTTAAATCTTAAAATCCTCTATCAGGTCTCCGCTCAGCCTCCGACGCTCTAGGGAGAACAACCCAAGTTTGTCCAACCTTTTCTTATAGCTCATATCCTCTAATCCAGGCAGCATCCTGGTAAACCTCTTCTGCACCCTCTCCATGTCTCCACATTCTTCCAATAATGGGGCAACCAGAACTGCACATAATACTCCAAGTGTGGTCTAACTAAAGTTTTACATAACTGCAGCGTGACTTCCTTACTCTTATATACAATACCCCAGCAACGAAGGCAAGCATTCCACCTTATCCACTTACAAAGCCACTTTCATTGAGCTTATGGATCTGGACCACAGGAATCCTATGTACCTCAATGCTATTAAGGGGCCTGCCATTAACTACGTACTTTCTCCTTTCATTTTACATCCCAAAGTGCAACACCTCACACTTGCCCGGATTAAACTCCATCTGCCACTTCTCTGCCCATATCTGTAACTGATTCTTTGATCATCCTTTACACTGTTCACAACTCCACCAATCTTGGTGTCATCCACAAACTTGCTAATCCACCCATCTACATTTTCATCCAAATCATATATCACAAACAACAGAGGTCCCAGCACTGATCCTTGCAGAACACCACTGGTCATGGACCTCCAGCCAGAATAACAGTCTTCCATCCCCACTCTCAGCCTTCTATGAGCAAGCCAGTTCTGAATCCAAACTTGCAATTCACCCTGGATCCCATGCACCTTTATCTTCTGAATCAATCTACCATGAGGGACCTTGTCAAATGCCTTACTAAAATCCATGTGGATAATATCCACTGCCTTACCCTCATCAAGCACCTTTGCCACCTCCTCAAAAAACTTGATCGTTTGTAAGGCATGACCTGCCCTGCACAAAACCATGCTGACTGTCCCTATGCAGGAACCATAGAACCATACAGCACAAAACAGGCCCTTCGGCCCACCATGTTGTGCCATCCATCAAACCACCCTCACACTATCTAACTCTTTCCTCCTGCATATCCCTCTATCTCAAATTCCTCCATATGCCTATCCAACAAACTCTTGAACCTGTCCAATGTATCTGTCTCCACGGCCACCCCAGGCAGTGTATTCTGTGCACCAACCACTCTCTGGGTGAAAAACCTCCCCCTGACATCTCCCCTGAACCTCCCACCCATAATCTTAAACCCATGCCCTCTCGTCTTGAGCATTGGTGCCCTGGGAGGAGGCGCTGACTGTCTACTCTATCTATTCCTCTCAATATTTTATATACCTCTATCACGTCTCCTCTCATCCTCCTCCTTTCCAGTGAATAAAGTCTTAGCACCTTAAGCCTCTCCTCATAATCCATACGCTCTAATCCAGGCAGCATCCTGGTAAATCTCCTCTGCACCCTCTCCAACACCTCCACATCCTTCCTATAATGCGGCTACCAGAACTGAACACAGTACTCTAAGTGTGGTCTAACTAGAGTTTTGTAAAGCTGCATCATCACTTCGCGGCTCTTAAACTCAGTCTCACGACTTATGAAAACTAACATCCCATAGGCCTTCTTAATTGCTCTATCCACCTGTGAGGCAACTTTCAGTGAACTGTGAATATGAACCCCCAGATCCCTCTGCTCCTCTATACTGCCAAGTACCTTGCCATTTACCTTGTACTCTGCCCTGGAGTTTGTCCTTCCAAAGTGTACCACCTCACAGTTCTCCAGATTGAACTCCATCTGCCACTTGTCAGCCCAGTTCTGCATCCTATCAATATCCCTCTGTAAGCTCCGACAGCCCTCCACACTATCCACAACACCGCCGATCTTAGTGTCGTCCGCAAACTTACTAACCCAGCCTTCCACTTCCTCATCTAAGTTATCTATAAATATCACAAAAAGTAGAGGTCCCAGAACCGATCCCTGCAGGACACCACTAGTCACTGCCCTCCAATCCAAGGGCACTCCTTTCACCACAACCCTCTGCTTTCTACAGGCAAGCCAATTTCTAATCCACACAGCCAAGCTTCCCTGGATCCCTTGGCCTCTGACCTTCTGAAGAAGCCTACCATGAGGAACCTTATCAAACGCCTTACTAAAATCCATACAGACCACATCCATCGCACTACCCTCATCAATCTTCCTCGTCACCTCCTCAAAGAACTCTATCAGGCTTGTGAGGCAAGATCTTCCCTTCACAAAGCCATGCTGTCTGTCCCTAATCAATCCATGATTCTCAAGGTATTCATAGATCCTATCCCTTAGGATCCTTTCTAACAGCTTACCCACCACAGGTGTGAGACTCGCCGGTCTGTAATTCCCTGGACTATCCCTACTACCTTTTTTGAACAAGGGGACAACATTTGCCACCCTCCAATCCTCCAGCACCATCCCCGTGGACAACGAGGACTCAAAGATCCTTACCAGCGGTTCAACAATCTCCTCCCTCACCTCTCGAAGCAGCCTGGGGAATATCCCATCAGGCCCCGGAGATTTATCTGTCTTGATATTCCTTTCCATTCCTTTCCAAATGCGCATAAATCCTATCCCTCAGTGTCCTCTCCAATAGCTTCCCTACCACTGATGTGAGGCTCACTGACCCATAAATCCCTGGATTATCCTTATTTCCTTTCTTGATTTGCTACTCCCAGTCCTCTGCAACCTTGCCTGTTGCTAGTGAGGACACAAGATCCTTGTCAAAGCCTCAGCAATCTCCTCACTTGCTTCTTTCAATATCCTGGGATATATGCCATCATGTCCTGGGGACTTAGCCACTTTACTGTTTTTCAGAAGACCCAGCACTGCCTCCTCCTTAATCTCAAAATGTCCCAGCACATTGGCATGAAAAACACTATGATGCTAGAGGAACTCAGCAAGCCAGGCAGCATCCGTGAAGAAAAGCAGGTGGTCAATGTTTCAGGTTAGGACTCTTCTTCAGGACTGAAGATAGGAAAAGGGGAAGCCCAGTATATAGGAGGGAAAAGCAGGGGAGTGATAGGTGGACAAGAGGGGAGGCAGCGTGAGCACAAGGTGGTGATAGGTAGATGTAGGTAAGAGATAGTGATAGGCAGGTGTGGGGGAGGAGGGGAAAGCAGATCCACCAGGGGATGGGTCAAAGGTAAGGAGAGAAAGGAAAAAAAGGTAGAAAAAAGAGATAGGCTAGGAAAGGGAAGAAGAGAAGAAGCATGGTGGTGGGGGGGGGGGGGGTGGTGATTACTTAAGGTGGGAGAATTCAATGTTCATGCCATTAGGCTGCAAGGTTCTAAGACTGAAAATGAGGTGCTGTTCCTCCAGTTTGTGCTTGGAATTCTCCTGGCAGTGGAGGATGCCGAGGACTGACATATCTGTGATAGTGTGGGAGGGGAAGTTGAAGTGACTGGCAATGGAGAGATGCAGATCCCACTATGTTTTCACTAACCTCCAATTTCTTCTCTTTGGTAAATATCGATGCAATGTACGCAGCCACTTGATCTGACTCCAAGCACAAATTCCGTCCTTTATCCTTGAGTGGACCTACCCCTCCTTAGTTATCTTCTTTTTCTTAACATAAGATAAAAGTGCCTTGGGATTTTCCTTGACCCTGCTCGCCAACGACATTTCATGGCCTCTTTTGGCTTTCCTAACCACCTGCTTGAGCACTTTCCTGCTATCTTTATATTCCACGAGGGCCCAGTCTGATTTTAGTTTCCTAACCTTACACATGTTTCTGTTTTCTCCCTGGCTAAGTTTAGGACCTCTCAGGTCATCTAAGGTTCCCTCACCTTACCATCTTTGTCCTTACCAGAACATGGCAATCCTGAACTCTGATCAGCTGGTCTTTAAACAACTCCCACGTTAGATATGGACTTGTCTGACAGCAGCTGCTCTCAATCAATGCCACCTAGCTCCTGTCCAATCCTGTCATAGTTTGCCCTCCTCCAATTTAGTACCTTCCCACAAGATCCAATTTTCTGATAACTATCTTAAAACATAATGAGCTGCTGTCATTATTCGCAAAATGTTCACCCACTATCAGGTCTGTCAACTGGCCTGGCTCATTTCCCAAAACTAGGTCCAGTATGTTCTCTCCTCCATTTGGACTCTCCACATCATGTTTCAAGGAGCCTTCTTGGATGCTCTGAAGAAATCCTGCCCCATCTGACCTTCTTGTATTTAGGAAGTTCCAAACAATACAGGGGAAGTTAAACTACCCCACTATGACAACCCTATAGTTTCTGCACTTTTCCGTAATCAGTCTTGTTGTGAGAAAGGTTCTTTTGGTATCTTAAAGATAAAGGTCTGGACACACAGTCTTTGTAATTTAAAAATGGTTTATTAACAAAGACAAACATGGGGACAGAATGAATGGGAACAGATGCACACTCGCACACTCTCAAGCAGGAGATTGTGAATGTGGACTGAAATCGAAACAGGTGATGAGGTGCACGCGTGCGCGCGCACGCGCACACACACACACACACACACACACACACACACACACACACACACACACACACACACACACACACAATAACTGGGTAAGCGATCAAGGAATAAACAATACAATGTTTGGACACCCTGATTCTGGACAAACATTGGCTCTTTGGTTTTGGGAGTCCTTAACTAACTGCCCTGAAGTAGTGCACAGCTTACCTCAACATTCTTGGAGACAGAAAGAGATAGAAAACCAAACATGCAGCACTTTTATACTGCTGGGGGGCTGGGTGGTCCAGCAGGACAAAGGTGTTTAAATGGACTAACGGTAGGTGTGCCCAGGACAAAGGTGCTCGCACAGACCAATCCGAGTGGTCCAGCAAGGACAAAGGTGTTTACCTAGTGGGGTGGAGTCAAACCTTGATTGACAGTGGTGTCGCTTTCGGCCATGTGCTCAATGGTGTCATCCCAGCCAGAGGGGTCAGTGTTGTCACGGTCACATGACAGCCATGACCTTTTACACTACAAGTCTACACATCTGTTTCTCCACCTCTTGGTGGCTATTGGGTGGCCAATCAATTAATCCCATCAGTGTAATTGCACCTATCCTATTTCTGAGCACCTAAATTGCCTCTGTGGATGAGCCCTCCAGTATGCCCTCTCTGAGTGCTGCTGTGACATTCTCCCTTATCAGTGGTGCAACCACTCCTCTTTTATTCCCCCTCTATCACATCTAAAACAACAAAACCCAGCAGCCAGTCTTGTCCCTCAGCATCCAGGTCTCTGTCATGGCAACAACATCATAATTCCATGTACTGATCCAGGCTCTAAGTTCATCCTCCTTACCCAAAATACTCCTAGCATTGAATATACACATTTCAGCCCATCAGTCCCTCCATGTTTATTAGCCTGCCCCTTGCTACCTTCCTTTCAGACTTACTTGTCATACCATCTTTCTTTGCCCTCAACCCTACCACCTGTTGCTCTGCTGCTGTGGTTCCCATCCCCCTTATTTACCTCCAGATGACTATTCCAAAGTAA
Source organism: Pristis pectinata (assembly GCF_009764475.1). Lineage (NCBI taxonomy): Eukaryota > Metazoa > Chordata > Chondrichthyes > Rhinopristiformes > Pristidae > Pristis > Pristis pectinata. The sequence goes on along the minus strand of NC_067414.1, from coordinate 79,609,822 downwards.
ATGTGTCTGATCTCTCTGTAATCTTGAAGTCATCTAAAACACTGCTATTCAAATCCTGACTTGTGGTAAGTCCCGTTTATCCACAGTTTTTGTGTTTGCTGACCTACACTATTTCTAGTTAAGCAACGTCTTGATTTTAAAATCCAGCTCATGGTTTTGACACTCTCTCTGATTTCCTGTATATACTTGATTTTCTACTTTTTATGCTCGATACTCTGATTCTTGATAGATACTTCCCTATACTTGCCCCTTCGTATCTCTGAAGTCTCTTCCAGTCCTATAACCTCTGTGTTAACTCTTGTTTTCTGAATTCAGCCTCTCGTGCATCCCCACATTTACTTGCTGCACTGTTGTGAGCTGTGCCTTGAGCTGCCGAGGTTCCAAATTCTGGAACTGCCTTTCAAGCTTCATCTTTCCGACTTTCTTTTCTCCTTTAGGACACCAGTGTCTCCTTCATCAATCCCTAACATTGTCTTGTTCACCTCAGTGCCAAATTATATTTGATAACATTATTCGGAAGTACCTTGTGATGTTCTGCTGCACTGAAGGTGCTCTGTAAATGGAAATTGCTGTTACTGATCTCTGACATCACTTCTTCCACCCATCCTGCAATGATCGACTATTTTTCATCCCCCCTCTTGACTTTCTGATGTGGTCCAGTGCACTCTACGCATCCGAGTTTCTGCCCATGATCATGATCCTCAACAACTTCTAAGCTCCCTGTTTGTCTGCCATGGTGTTTTCTGGAGCTTTCTCCATTTGACAGGCAACTATATTGTGACAAACAACCTGGCTTTTGGGTCGAAAGCCTGTAAGAAAGAATACAAATTCTTAAATCTCCACCATATTTGTAAATCCCCAAAAACCTTTTCTGGGACATTTGAGTTTCAAAGATTCTTTATAACATTGAAATTAGTATCTTCCCAGAGCCAATCTTGGTGGTCTTTTAGGTATAGGGTGCCCAAAATTGCACACAATGGTGGTAAACTTGAATTTGGCCAATAGTATTAAGAAATATATAACATATTATCTCATATTTATACATACCCAGAATCAAAATAGCCCCAGGCTTCCAAATGTTGCTTCAGCACTGATCTCCACAAGATTAATCTTGCCTGGACTTATGAATGAGCATGCCTCTTCAAAGTGTAAAGAATCAGAAATGACCTGGAAGGTGTGACTAAAGAAAGTAAACTTTGAAGAACGATTGCATCACTAGGGTGAGAACAGATGAGCTACTTTGAATCAGAGCTTCCTACTAATGACTCATTTTTAATTTTCCAGAACCATCAAGAAAAAGATTGCATTCACATCCTAGTGACATACAGAAAACATAATGGGCGTACCAAAGGAATCGTAACATAGATAAAACTCAAAAGAAAAATTGTTGCTGGGAAACTAGATATTGCAATGATTCTGTCTTTAATCAAAAGTAAATAAGGTATGGGCTAAAGAATTAAGGTCAGTTACCTATAAAATAAGCTATGGCAGGTTTTTTTTTAAACTTACATCAAAAATGTTCTGATTTTGTATTAATTTTCCTATGGTGATAGATATTGATGCAGTAAAACAAAAGATACACAACAGCAACCTATGACATAACATTTGTTTACTTTTATTTTGGAAACAGATGATTTTATAAATGTTAGCAAAATCACTATTACTAGAACATAGAAGACTACAGCACAGTGCAGGCCCTTCAGTCCGCAATGTTGTGCCGACATTTTATCCTGCTCTAAGATCTATCTAACCCTTCCCTCCCGTATAGCCCCGCACTTTTCTATCATTCATGTGTCTATCTAACAGTCTCTTAAATATCCCTAATGTATCTTCCCCCACAACCTCTGCCGGCAGTGCGTTCCACGCACCCATCACTCTCTGTGTAAAAAACTTTCCCCCGACATCCCCCTTCTACCTTCCTCCAATCACCTTAAAATTATGTCCCTGGGAAAAAGTCTCTGACTGTCCTAAACAGACTGTAACTAAATAGTAAAGCATAAGAAGTGACAATATTTTATGGGGTAAAAGTGACCTGGTCAATATAAACACTGACATCAGAAGGTTGTTCCGCATTTCTCTTTGCCTAATTCAGCAGTGCATGGTGCTGTTTGCCAATGTGGACCGATAGGCTGCTCCAGTCTATTGACATGGCCAACAGCTGTTTGTTTGTAGCTTTATCAAACAATCCTTTTTCAAGTGTTAGAACAGGGTGATCTTAAGACAGGTTTTTTTTCTAAACTATGTAAACAAGGTGGAAACACTACCTGGCAAGCAAACAATGTTGCCATTAATTTCAAGGATGCATTGCTACTCACATTAATCAGAAGGTACAGATTAGAAAAGCCATTCACTGTTTTCCACCCATCCAATGGAAAAACCTACAATCTTCTCAACATTGTATTCAACTTTGTCTTAAGTGACACACAAAATGCTGGAGGAACTCAAGAGTTCAGGCAGTGTCTACGGAGGGAAATAGTCAATGTTTTGGGTTAAGACCTTTCATCTGGACTTTATCTGAATTTACTTTTTATCACTAAATGTTTCAACACTACCTGGTTTATCCTAAATGAGAAACATATCGGTGTGCATTTAGAATGATAATTAAATATTTTGTTGTGTATATGCCTGTGTGATCTATTACTCTTTGTTTTGTACCTACACATCATGATAGCTACCAGGGTAGAGACTGTGGTTGAAATCACTGTAATAACTGGAAGTTATTTTAAAAAATTTTTTTTTTACTTACAGCATGGTAACAGGCCCTTCCAGCCCAATGAGTCCGCGCCGCCCATTTTAAACCCCCAAATTAACCTACCCGTACGTCTTTAGGATGTGGGAGGAAACTGGAGCACCCGGCAGAAACCCATGCAGACACGGGAGAACGTACAAACTCCTTACAGACAGCGACAGGAATCGAACCCCGATCGCTGGCGCTGTAATAGTATCGCGCTAACCGCTACGCTACCGTGCTGCCCTTTTGATTTCTTGTGCAAATGATGGAAAGTATGCTTGCCTTTGGACATTATCTTCATATTTCCTCATAGGCTATAGAATACAATATATCCAGTACAGATGGACCCTAGAAAAGTGCTGAGCTAAGTGACATTGATATCACCATCCCTTTATTCTTCCTTTGTTTGTGCAACTGCTCTAGTCAACTTACAGGTAGTGAGAACTATAATTCCTATTATGAGAGGAGAAGGAATCTGAATCCAGTTGAGTTTCTACAGAAATGGAAAGCAAAGCCTGATTAGGGATAGTCAACATGGCTTTGTGTGGGGCCGGTCATGACTTACCAACTTGATTGAGTTTTTCGAGGAGGTGACAAAGGTGATTGATGAAGGTAGAGCTGTGGATGTTGTCCATATGGACTTTAATAAAGTGTTTGACAACCTCCCTCATGGGAGGCTTATCTAGAAGATTAAGATGCATGGGATCCATGGTGAATTGGCCATTTGGATTCGGAATTGGCTTGCCCATTGAAGACAAGAAGGTAGTGGTCAATGGGACTTATTCTGGCTGGAGGTCCAGGGCTAGTGTTCCACAGGGATCCATACTGGGACTTCTGCTGTTTGTGATTTATATGTAACTAACTTGGATGAAAACATAGATGGGTGGGTTAGTAAGTTTACAGATGACACAAAGATTGGTGGCATTGTGGAGAGTGCAGAAGACTGCCAAAGGATACAACGGGATATTGAACAGTTGCAGATATGAGTCGGGAATTGGCAGATGGAGTTTAATCTGGCCAGGTGTGTGATGTTGCACTTCGGGAGATCAAATGAAAAGGGACAGTACACAGTAAATGGCAAGACCTTTAACAGTGTTGATGTATAGAGGGATCATTGGGTCCGGGTCCATAGCTCCCTGAAAGTGGCCAGACAAGTTGATAGGGTGGTAAAGAAGACATATGGCATATAGTCAAGGCATTATGTTCAAGAGTCAGGAATTCATGTCGCAGTTTTATAAAACTCTGATTAGGCTGCATGTGGATTATTGCATTCAGTTCTGGTCACACCATTATAGGAAGGCTTTGGAGAGGGTGTAGAAGAAGTTTAACAGGATGCTGTCTGGAGTAGAGGGCATGTGTTATAAGCAGAAGTTGGACAAACTTGGGTTGTTTCCTCTGCAGCGTCTGAGGCTGAAGGGAGACCTGATAGAAGTTTATAAGATTAAGAGATGTATAGATAGAGTAGACTACTGGTATCTTTTTCCCAGGGTCGGAATATCGAATACTAGAGGGCATGCATTTAAAGTGAGAGGGGGTGAGGTCAAAGAAGATGTGCAGTGTGAGTTATTTTTATAGAGTGGTGGGTGCATGGAATGCACTGCTAGGGATGGTGGTAGAAGCAAATATGATAGAAGCATTTAAGAAGCTTATAGATAGGCACATGAATATGCAGAGAATGGAGGGATATGGATATTGTGTAGGCAGAAGGGATTAGTTTAGTTAGGCACTTAATTACTGGTTTAATTAGTTCAGTACAACATCGGGGACTGAAGGGCCTGTTCCTGTGCTGTACTGTGCTATGTTCTAATGTGTTCTTCATCATCAATGCAGCAATCATTGATAAAGATATGTGCCATAAGTAGACAACTGGTATCTTTTTTCCCAGGTTTGAGAGGGCATGCATTTAAGATGAGAAGGGGAAAGTTCAAAGGAGGTGTACAGGGCAAATTTTTTTTACACAGAAAGTGGTGCATGTCCAGAATGCACTGCCAGGGGTGGTGGTGAAGATAGATATGATAGAGGTGTTTAAGAGGCTCTTAGATGCATGAATATGCAGAGGATGGAGGGATGTGGAGCATGTGTAGACAGAAGGGATTAGTGTAATTAGGCATCATTAACTTAATTAGTTCCACACAGCAATGAATGTTCCTGTGCTTTACTGTTCTATGTTCAACACCTCAGGCTAACCTTTTGAAGGCTGCACTAGAAATTAGACTATTGTTCATCTCCTCAAATTTTCTCTTGCAGGAAGGTCTGGGAAGGGTTACAGGCATGTTTGTCAAGTTTCACCTCATTGCTCTGTGCTACATGGCTGTTTCTAGGCATGCATACTGGGACAGATATCAATTGCTTCTTGAAACTCATCAACTCAGTGAAAGACGTTTCCTGGTCTGCCCCAGACTCCTGGGATTCCAGACCAAGTTATTATCCAAGATCAAGTGCTGCAGACTGGCACACTCTGAGGGCCAGGATTTTGTGCTGAGTATTGTTGAAGTTGGTTGCAACTAATGCAAAGGCTCAGTGGGGAAGGAGCACAGTTTAAGGGTCTCCTATTATTTCAAGTGGTTGGAATCTGTGATAAAAACCATAAATCCTATTTGGATGCATCACGGCTTGGTACGGCAACTGCTCTGCCCAGGACTGCAAGAAACTGCAGAGAGTTGTGGACACAGCCCAGCGCATTACGGACACCAGTCTCCCCTCCTTGGACTCTGTCTTTACCTCGCGTTGTCTTGCTGAAGCAGCCAGCATAATCAAAGACCCCACCCACCCGGGACATTCTCCCTTCTCTCCTCTTCCATCGGTAGAAGAAACAGGAGCCTGAAGGCACGTACCACCAGACTTAAGGACAGCTTCTACCCCACTGTGATAAGACTATTGAACAGTTCCCTTATACAATGAGATGGACTATGACCTCACAATTTACCTTGTTGTGACCTTGCACCTTATTGCACTGCACTTTCTCTGTAGCTGTGACACTTTACTCTGTACTGTTATTGTTTTTACCTGTACTACATCAATGCACTCTGTAGTGACTCAATGTAACTAAACTGTGTAATGAATTGACCTACATGATTGGTTTGTAAGACAAGCTTTTCACTGTACCTTGGTACAAGTGACAATAATAAACCAATACCAATACCAATTTGCTGAAGGATTATGTATAAATAATAACTGATGTTGTGCTAATATTAAGTGACATGACTCATATACAGTCAAAGAGTTATGGAATTGTAGAGCACTGAAGAGTTGAAGAGACGTCAGACCACCATGTCCAACCCATTTGCCGGCATTAAGACTGTATCCTTCTATGTCTATGTTGACATTTGTTCTCTATTATTTTCATTTGAAACTTTTGTGAATGAAGCATATTTTGAAATAAAAAAATCTCACACAGATTAACATCTTAACTGATGAAGTTTGGCCTAGTTCTGCTTTCCTTGAAGGGGTCCATGGCCTGTGCCTGATGTGGGAATGCTGTTAGGCAGGTCCTACTTTAAACTTTTCTCTTAAAGTTCACTCCCACCAACCTTGCCCTATCTCCACCTCTCTTGTCCTTACACCCCCTATCCTAAGACAATCCTCACCCACAATCAGTACACACATCGATTGAGCCACCTGATTGCTTCTCTGGCACAAACCTCAACAATGCATCCAGACTTGATTGCATCTCCAACCTTCTCAATTCATGGTCCTTGCTCTCAACACATCACTGCACCTCTCCCCTCTCCCAATCATATCATGAGCCCTCAATATATCTTGAAGATACAATCCTTAAAGTCCTGAACAACCATCCCGATTCAGTGTTAGGTGCCTCCACCACATGAACTTCATTCACGATTAATCTCCACAATGACAGGGTCAGTAGAGTAAAGGACTTGTGCGTCTCTGTATATGTGAGGTCTATTTACTACACACCAAATCTTGGACCAGTTGAAGTATGGTAAAACTTCCTGGCCACTGTCACCTTCCACGTTGTTCAGGGTGGAACTGAGCAGAATCAGATTTATTACCTAAATCCACAAATTCTCAATAAGATTATTATTTTATGAAAGAATTGTTTCAGCTGTACTGGCAATTAAAACAGGATTATTCTCTCATGAATAGGTATCATCACAACTATGCAATCCAAATTTATGGTCAACAGCACCTGTTGTAGTTTATTATGTGTTGGTTTTTTTTGACAACTTGATGTTTTAATTCCCCCAATAAATAATTTCTCAGTATATGGGAATTCCACAATACACATGATACTGCCAAAGGGAAACATGATTCATTTTAAAAATGTCAAATGTATTGCCTCTCAAACAATTCTTTCTGTTCTATTTTTAAAGTCAAGTTAATCTTTTTCTCCTTAGCTGCCATTCCTCCTCCTCCTTTCTGAGTTACAATTCTACACACTTATCAGTGGGCAGTTATCACTGAGACTTGATATACTTGATAGTAGATAATTCCAGCCCCAGGTTCTAATTTATTTTAAATACATTACCAAGAAAAACCTGTCCATGCTGCTTTTCACTCCAAGTATTTGATCTGAGAGGGTGAAATTTCTTGTTATATTCATCAATGATGGGAACTGGTACCGTGCATCTTGCAGAGTCATTTATGAGTTAAAGAACAAGTACTCATAGTGGAATAATTCCTGTTGTGACAACATACTTATACTTTAAAATAGGTCAAACTTATTTATTTGTTTGTTTGTTTGTTTTTCAGCATTTGGGAACCACAGGCAAGGCCAGGTGTTTCAAAGCGGGATGTAAAAGAGGAGTGGGAGTTACATTATTGATTAGGAAGAACATCAAGGCAGTGCTCAGAAAGAGCATCTTGGAGGGATTGTCAAAGGAGGCCATATGGGTAGAATTTAAAAATAAGAAAGGGGCAATCACCTTGCTGAGGTTATAGTATAGGCCTCCCAATAGTCAGCAGGGGATGAAGGAACAGATATGCAGACAAACCACAGAGAAGTGGAAGAGCAATAGAATTATAGTTGTAGGGGATTTCAACCTTTCCAATATTAATTGGGATTGGTTAGTGCAAGGGGCATAGATGAGGCAGAATTTATAAAGTGCATCCAGGAGAGATGAGGCTGTACTCAACCTTATCTTGGGAAGTGAAGCTGGGCTAGTTGTGGAAATGCCAGTGAGGAGCATTTTTGGGAATAGTGTTCATATTTCAGTAGGGTTCAAGGTAGTTATGGAAAGGGATAAGTTTGGTCCTCAAATTAAGATTCTAAATTGAGGGAAGGCTGAGATCAATAATGTAAGACAAGACCTGCCAAAGTAGATTGGATACAGTTGCTTGTGGGTAAATCTACATCCAACAAGTGACAATCTCTTAGAGGTGAGGTGGTAAGAGTCCAGGGCCAACATGTTTTGTAAGGGTAAAAGACAAGAATGGCAAGATTTGAGAACCCTGGTCATCAAGGGATATTGAGGGTTCGATGAAGAAAAAGGACAGGTACAGGCAACTGAAAAATAAGTGAACCCCTTCAGGAATATAGATAGTGCAGGAGAGAACTTAAGAAAGAAATCAGAAAGGCAAAAGTGGGCAATGAAATATCTTAAGCACGAAAGATTAAGGAGAATCCCAAGGCAATCTATAAGTATATAAGGAACAAAAGTGAAACTTTCAGGACCAAAGGAGTAATCTATGTGTAGAGCCAGGGGATGTAGGCAAGGTTCTTGATGAGTCTGTATGCACCAAGTAGAAAATGTGGATGGTGGTGAACTTATGATGGAGTATGCTGATATTCTAGAGCATGTTGGTATTAAGAAAGAATACCTTCTGTCTTGGAGTGGATAGGGATTGATAAATCCCCAAGATCTGATGAGATCTACCCAACAATGCAATGAGGGGTATGGGAGGAGATTGCTAGGGCCCTTTTGGAGAACTTTTCATCTTTGTTCGCTACAGGTGAGGTAACAGAAGACTGGACGACAGCTGATGTGGAGATAGGGCAGTAGGGATAAGCCAGTGGTGAGCCTTATATCAGAGGTAGGCAAAATGGTGTAAAAAAATTCCATGGAACAGAAATTATTTACACTTGGAAAGGTTGCACTGATTACACACATGCACTTACACTGATTAGGGACAGTCAGCATGGAAAATCCTGTCTCACTAATTTGATGGTATTTTTTAGGGAGGCAACTAAAAAGATGTCTGAATTGGCTTTAGTAAGGTGTTTGAAGCACATAGGATCCAAGGCAAGCTGGCAAATTAAATCCAAAATTGGCTTGGTGAAAGGAGGCAGAGGGTTGTAGTGAAGGAATGTTTATTTGATTGTCTGTGACTAGTGGTGTACTACAGGGATCGGTGCTGGGGCCTTTGATGTTTTTGATGCAATGTGCATGGAATAAGATGTGAATTAGGAGGTATGATTTGTAAGCTTGCAGATGACATGAAAATTATGGGAGAAGACAGAGTGGTAGTGGATGATTGTTTCTCAGACTGGAGGCCTGTGAGTAGTGGTGTGCCTCAGGGATCTGGGCTGGGGCCATTGTTGTTTGTTGTATATATCAATGATCTAGATGATAATGTGGTAAATTCTATCAGCAAGTTTGCTGATGATACTAAGATTGGAGGTGTAGTGGACAGTGAGGAATGCTTTCAAAGCTTGCAGAGGGATCTGAACCAACTGGAAGAATGGGCCAGAAAATGGCAGATGGAATTTAATGCAGACAAGTGTGAGGTGTTGCATTTTGGAAGGACAAATCAAGGTAGGACATACACAGTAAATGGTAGGGCACTGAGGAGTGCGGAGGAACAAAGGGATCTGGGAGTTCAGATACATAATTCCCCGAAAATGGCATCGCAGGTAAACAGGGTTGTAAAGAAGGCTTCTGGCATCCTGGCATTCTTAAATCAAAGTATTGAGTATAGGAGTTGGGATAGGTGAAGTTGTATAAGACATTGGTGAGGCCAAATTTGGAATATTGTGTGCAGTTCTGGTCACCTAACTATAGGAAGGATATTTGTAAGATTGAAAGAGTGCAGAGGAGATTTACTAGAATGTTGCTGGGTCTTCAGGAGTTGAGTTACTGGGAAAGATTGAACAGGTTAGGACTTTATTCCTTGGAGCGCAGAAGAATGAGGGGAGATTTGATAGAGATTTACAAAATTATGAGGGGTATAGACAGAGTTAATGCGAGCAGGCTCTTTCCACCTAGATTAGGAGAGATAAGTATGAGAGGACATGGCTTTAGGGTGAAAGGGGAAAAGTTTAGGGGGAACTTCTTCACTCAGAGTGGTGGGAGTATGGAACGGGCTGCCATCTGATGTAGTAAATGTGGGCTCACTCTTGAGTTTTAAGAGTAAATTGGATAGATACATGAATGGGAGAGGTCTGGATGGTTATGGACTGGGTGCAGGTAAATGGGACTAACAGAATAACGTCTCAGCACAGACTAGAAGGGCTGAATGGCCTGTTTTCTGTGCTGTAGTGTTCTATGGTTCTACCTATCCAAGTGCTTCTCAAATGATACTATTGTACCTGCCTCAACCACTTCCTCTGATAGCTCATTCAATATACTCAATATCCTGTCTGAAAAAGTTGCCCCTCAGGTCCCTTTTAAATCTTTCCCCTCACCCTAAATCTATGTCCCCTAGTTTTGGACTCCCTTACCCTGGGGAAAAGACTGTTACCGTCCACCTTATCTACGCCCCTCATAATTTTAAACATCTCCAAAGGGTCACCCCTCATTCTCCTGCATTCCAAGGAATAAAGACCTAGCCTGGCCAACCTCTCCCTATGACTCAGGCCCTCTAGTCCTGGCAACACCCTCATAAGTCTTTTCTGCACTCTTTCCAGTTTAACCATGTCTTTTCTATAACAGGGTGACCAAAACTCTACACAGTACTCCAAGTGTGGCCTCACCAACAACTTAGACAACTGCAACATACTGTCCCAACTCCTATACTCAGTGCCCGGACTGATGAAGGCAGGCATGCTAAACACCTTTTTCAACACCCTGTGTACCTGTGATGCCACTTTCAATGAACTATGCACTTGTACTGCTAGGTCCCTCTGTTCCATTACATTCCCTAGTGCCCTACCATTCATAGTGTAAGTCCTATACTGGTTTGACTTTCCAAAATGCATCACCTCACACTTATCCATATTGAAATCCATTTGCCGCTCCTTGGCCCACTTCTCTAACTGATCAAGATCCCCTGTAACCTACAATAACCTTCTTCACAATCGACAACACCATCTAACTTTGTGTCATCTGCACAGTTACTTGATCAAGCCTTGTGCACTCGCATCCAAATCATTTGTATAAATAACGAATAACAAGGGTCCCAATGCCGACTCTTGTGGCACACCACTAGTCACCGACCTCCATTCCGAGAAACAACCTTCAACCGCCACCCTCTGCTTCCTACTTCTGAGCCAAGTTTAAATCCACCTAACTGGCTCTCCATGGATTCCATGAGACCTAACCTTCCAGACCAGTCTGCCATGCAGGACCTTGTTGAAGGCCATGCTAAAGTACAAATAGACAACATCCATTGCCATATCTTCATCTACCCTTTTTGTTACCTCTTCATAGAAACTCTGGAAGATTCATCAAATATGACCTCCCATGCACAAAGCCATACTGACTCCTCCTAATCAGACTTTGTCTATCCAAATGCTAGCAGATCCTATCTCTCAGAATTCCCTGCAGTAACCTCTCAACTACTGATGTCAGGCTGACCAGCCTGTAGTTCCCTTGCTTGTTCTTGCTCCCCTTCCTAAACAACAGAACTATATTAGTCACCTTCCACTCTTTGGAACTTTACCCATGGCTAACGATGAAGCAAATATCTCCACGAGGACCTCCACAATTTCTTATCCAGCCTCGCACAAAGCCAGATGCATTCAGTCAGGCCCTGGGGGTTTACCCACCTTAATGCACTGTAAGGCTACAAATACCTCCTCCCTGGTAATGTGAATTACCTCCAAAACATCTCCCTTATCACTTATCTCTTGAGCAACCATGATTTTCTCCTCAGTAAACACCAAGAAGGAATATTCATTAAAAATCCCACCCATCTTCTACGGCTCAAGACATAGGCGGCCCTGCTGATCTCTAAGGGGACCTACTCTCTCCCTAGCCACCCTTTTACTCTTTATAAAGCTATAGAACCTCTTGGGATTTTCCTTAACCATCTCATACCCTTTCTTTGTCCCTCCTGATTTCCCTCTTAAGTGTATCCTTAATCATTTTATAGTCATCAAGGGATTCACTCATCCCCGATGCCCCAAACCCTTCCTTCTTTTTTCTTGACCAGAGCTTCAATATCTCTCATCAGCCAAGGTTCCCTAAACATTCCAGGTTTACCTTTCACCCTAACAGAAATATGCTGGCCTTGGACTCTTGATGCCACATTCTTAAAAACCTCTCAGTCTTAACAGCCTGCTGAGGAAGTAGAGGTGCTGGTGTGCTTTCTTAACCATAGCATTTATATGGTTGGACCAGGACAAGCTTTTGGTGATGCTTACACCTAGGAACATGAGGCTCTCAAACATCTCCGCCTCAGCACCATTGATACATACAGGTATGTGTGCTCCGCCCCACTCCTGAAGTCAATGACCAGCTCTTTTGTTTTGCTGACATTGAGGAAGAGGTTGTTGTCTTGACACTATGCCACTAGGCTATCTCCTTCCTATACACCATCTCATCATTATTTGTGATCTTGTCTACTACAGGGGTATTATCTGCAAACTTGCAGATGATGTTAGAGCAGAATCTGGCCACACGGTTGTGAGTATATAGGGAGTAAAGTAGGGGGCTGAGGACACAGCCTTGAGGGGCACCAGTGTTGATTACAATCGTAGAAGAGGTGCCTATCCTTACTGATTGCGGTCTGTTGGTCAGGAAGTCAAGGGTCCAGTTGCAAAGGGAGGTGTTAAGTCCCGGGTCTAGGAATTTGGAAATGAGTTTGTTTGGAATTATGGTACTGAAGGCAGAGCTGAGGTCAATAAATAGGAGTCTAATGTAGGCGTCTTTGTTATCCAGATGTTCCTGAGATGAGTGTTGGGCCAGGGAGATGGCCTCCGCCATGGACCTGTTTTGGTGGAAGGTGAATTGCACCTACTATTCCCTTGATGACTTGCATCCCTTGATGACTATAAAATGATTAAGGATACACTTAAGAGGGAAATCAGGAGGGGCAAAGAAAGGGTATGAAATGGTTAAGGAAAATTCCAAGAGGTTCTACAGCTATATAAAGAGTAAAAGGTAGGTGCCTTGGTCTTGAGTAATGGTCAGGGTTGTCTGGGAGGCTGGAGTTGATGTGTGCCAAGATCAGCCTCTCGAAGCACTTCATGATGGTGGATGTCAGAGCCACTGACCATAGTCATTAAGGCACGTTACCTTGTTTTTCTTTGGCACCAGGAGGATATGTTTTAAGGCAGTTGGGAACCTCCAATAGGCAGTAGGGAGGGGTTAAAAATTTTAGCAAATACTCCCGCCAGCTGATCCACACAGGATCTGATGGCACAGCTGGTGACTCCATCCAAGGCAGAAGCCTTCTGCTGGTTCACTCTCCGGAAGGCTGATCCGACATCTGCAATAGTGACTGTGACAAGCTCCATCTGAGCCTCCTCATGCTCCACTTCATCTAAGCCCATCTGCATTTCCTATTATTTCTCCCTTTTCTACACACCTTGCTTTTCTTTAAATTCACATAAACTACTCGCTTTACCACCTCTTTGATTACACAATTAAACTAGAAGTGAATCTTGACAACAAATGCTATACAATATGTAACAGCACATGATGAAAGTATTGGCTTTGGTTTTGCAGAGAAACGCTGGTAAGTGACAGAAACTTCAGGAAACCCGCATGATCTTGAAAGCCCTGAGCTACCTAGCAGCTGCTTACCAGTGTTTTGCTGAGCTACAAAATCCAAGTATGAACCAGCCCCATGAAACAGATCAATTGTGATTCAGGATGAGCAACTCCATTCAGATGCTCATCTCTGAGCTTGGAGCTTGTTCTGTCCAGCCTTGGCCTTGAGAAAATTGGCACAAGGTAGGTGCAGTCTATAACAGATGGTCAACAGTGAGTGCCTTTCCACTGACTCTGAATTTTGGGCTATTTTGATTCTTTGTGTGCTTTGACAAAGGCTCAGGCTGCCTCACAATCCACTTTGTGAACATAGAATGCCTTTTGAGAGTTACAAAGTACTGTGATGCTCAACAGGATAATGACCTTCACCCTCTCCTCCCCCAACCTGGCTCCATCTGCTTTTTTTTTGTCTGCCTCCACCTATCATCCACCTGCCTCTGCCTCCTGACTCCATTCCTACCCCTTCCCAATGTGGCTCTTTCTGCTCATCATCCCTCACCCATTCTCAGTACACCAATCACCTACTGGTCCCTGTCACACCGCTAGCACTCTGCTCTTTATGTTGGCTATCTTCCTTCTCCACTCTAAGTCCCGATGCAGGGTTTTAACCTGAAATGTCGACAATTCCGTTCCCCCACCACCCCACAGATGCTGTTTGACCTGCTAAGTTCTCCAACAGATTGTTTGTTGCTCTAGATTCCAGCATTTGAAGACTTTTGTGACTCCAAATTGCTCGTAACATTGTGCAGAACATTCTCAAGGGGTAGGGTGAGCAACCAGAGGATATGGTGCACATCGGCAACAATGACATAGGTGGAAAAGGGGATGAGATCCTGTGCAGTGAGTACAGGGAGTTAGGAAAGGAGCTGAAGGTAGTCTGGATTACTCCCAGTGCTACATGCTAGTCAGGGCAGGAACAGAAAGATAGAACAGATGAATACATGGCTGAGGAGCTGGTGCAGGGGGCAGGGTTTCAGGTTCTTGGGTTGTTCGAACCTCTTCTGTGGCAGAGGCAACCTGTACAAGAGGGATGGTTTGCACCTTAACTGGAGGGGAAACAATATTCTGACCAGGAGATTTGCTGGTGCTACTTAGGCGGGTTTAAACTAGTTTGGCAGATATGTAGATCATCCAACCAGAAGAGGGGACATACTGGATCTAGTATTGGGAAATGAGCCTGGCCAGGTCACTGACCTTTCAGTGGGAGAACATTTTAGGAACAGTGATCATAACTTCTTAAGTTTTAAGATACCTATGAATAAGGATAAGTATGGACTTTGTGGGAGAGTATTAAATTGGGCCGGGGGCAATTATGAGAGTATTAGGCAGGAACTAGGGAGAGTTAGTTGGGAACAGCAAGTCCACCTGTGGAGGGTGTTTAAAGACCAACTCACAGAGTACAAGATAGGTATGTTCCAGTAAGAAGGAAGGACAAGGATGCCAAGGTAAGGGAACCTGGGATTGCAAGAGAGGTGGTGAATTTAATCAAGAAGAAAAAGGAAGAGTATGTAAGGTTTAAGAAGTTAGTGGGTCCTTGAGGATTACAAAGAAGTTGAAAAAGAATTCAAAGGAATTAGGAGAGCCAGGAGGGGCCATGAAAAGTCCTTGGAAAGTGGAATTAAAGAGAATTCCAAGGCATTTGACATCTACATTAAGAGCAAGAAAATAACTCGAGAGGGTAGGACCACTCAAAGATAAAGGAGGGAACATGTGCTTGGAGGCAGAGGATGTGGACGATGTCATAAGTGAGTACTCTGCGTCAGTATTTACCAAGGAGAAGAAGGTGGAAGATTGTGAGATCAGTGCGGAGCTTGCTAATATGCTGGGGTATTTTGAGATAAAGAAAGAGGTAGTATTGGGTCTCTTGAAGAATGTCAAGGTGGATAAGTCCCCAGGGCCTGATAGGTTATACCCCAGGTTATTGAGGAAGGCAAGATATGAGATTGCTGGGGCCTTGACTTTGTGTCCTCTCTAACCTTAGGCAATGTACCAGAAGACTGGCAAGTAGCTAATGTTTTTCCGTTGTTCAAGAAGGGAAATAGGGATGATTCTGGAAACTATAAACTGGTGAGTCTCACATCAGTGGTAGGGAAGCTGTTGGAGAGGATTCTTGGGAATGGGATTTATGAGCATTTGGAAAACAATAGCTTAATTAGGAACAATCAGCATGACTTTGTGCGGGGCAAGTCATGTCTTACTAAGCTGATTGCAATTTCCGAGGAAGTGACGGAGGTGATTGATAAAGCTGGAGCAGTGGATGTTACCTATATGGATTTAGTAAGGTGTTTGACAAGGTCCTACATGGTAAGCTCATCCAGAAGATTAAGATACATGGGATCCACAGTAACTTAGCCATCTGGATTTTGAATTGTCTTGCCCATAGAAGACAGAGGGTAGTGATTGATGGGACTAATTCCGGCTGGGGGTCTGTGACTAGTGGAGTTCTGTAGGGATCCGTACTGGGATCTCTATTGTTTGTGATATAAATGACTTGGATGAAAACATAGATGGGTGGGCTAGTAAGTTTGCAGATAGTACAAAGATTGGTGGCATTGTGGACACTGAGATGACTGCCAAAGTATACAGACATAGATCAGTTGCAGATATGGGCAGAGAAATGGCAGATAGTTTAATCTGGCGAAGTGTGAGGTGTTACACTTTGGGAGATCAAATGTACAGTGACAATATACTTTTAAAAGCAAGACCCTTAAGAGCATTGATGTACAGAGGGTTCTTGAGGTCCAAGTTCATAGCTCCCTGAAAGTGGTTGCATGGGTTGATAGGGTGGTAAAGAAGGCATATGGCATGCTTGCCTTTATTAGTCAAGGCATTAAGTTCAAGTGTAAGGAAGTTACGTTGCAGCTTTATAAAACTCTAGTTAGATCACATCAGGAGTATTGCATTCATTTCTGGTTGCCCCATTATAGGAAGGATGTGGAGGCTTTGGAGAGGATGCAGAAGAGGTTTTCCAGGATGCTGTCTGGATAAGAGGGCATGTGCTAACAGGAGGAGTTGGACAAACTTGGGTTGCTCTCTCTGTTGCGGTGGAGGCTGAGGGGAGATCTGATAGAGATTTATAAGATTGAGATGAATTGATAGAGTAGACAGATGTATCTTTTTCCTAGGTTCAGAATGTCTAATACTAGAGGCCATGCATTTAAGGTGAGAGGGGGTAAGTTCAAAGGAGATATGTGGTTTTGAGTTTTTTAAACAGAGAGTGGTGCGTGCCTGGAATGCATTGCCAGGGGTGATAGTGGAGGCAAATATGATAGAGGCATTTAAGAAGCTCTTAGATAGGCACATGAATATTGCAGAGAATGGAGGGATATGGACATTGTGTAGGCAGAAGGGACTAGTTTATAGAACATAGAACATGGAACATTACAGCACAGTACAGGCCCTTTGGCGCACAATGTTGTGCCGACATTTTATCCTGCTCTAATATCGATCTAACCCTTCCCTCCCACATAGCCCTCCATTTTTCTATCATTCATGTGGCTATCTAAGAGTCTCTTAAATGTTCATAATGTATCTGCCCCACAACCTCTGCTGGCAGCGCATTCCACGCACCCACCACTCTCTGTATTAAAAACTTACCTCTGGCATGAGTTTAGTTAGGTGCTTAATTACTAGTTTAATTAGTTCAACACAACATCGGGGGCTGAAGGGCCTGTTCATGTGCTATACTGTTCTATGTTCTGTTACGGATTACGTTGCTATTTGGTGAATGTCCCTTTAAGACATAGTACAGAAGTGTGTGTGTGTGGGGCGTCATTACAACAACAGCAAGATAACAACGTGCTGATGTTTATTGTTCAGTCAGAAAAGAAAGGGAGGGAGAGGGACACACTGACTGCTGGTCTCTGTATCGATGGATGAAAAACAATAACTGCGTCTGTCACTACAACCCACGTATGGATTTTTGGAATAATCCAGAGAAGTCCACTTCGTCGTTAACCTGTAGAAGGAAACAGGTATTTGTGTGGACGGCCACGTCTCGAATGCCTTTTGAGGTGGCAGATACTTCGGAACAAAGCAGTGGAGATCATCAGTGACTGAGGTGTCATATGGGTTCCATCGTGGAACATTTGGATTTTGTAATTTCTCTCTATTCTCTCTCTACATTTTCTCTTCAGTCAATGGTGGTTTTGCAAAAGCCTTTGCTCACGTTTCACCTT
This sequence comes from Pristis pectinata, assembly GCF_009764475.1. Taxonomy (NCBI): domain Eukaryota; kingdom Metazoa; phylum Chordata; class Chondrichthyes; order Rhinopristiformes; family Pristidae; genus Pristis; species Pristis pectinata. Next base: position 79,592,078 of record NC_067414.1, on the reverse strand, counting down.
ATGACTTGCTGAACTGAACTTTGAGAACTATTCCTGGACTTGGAGTTTGGGGATTTGCCACACACACGCTTCGAGTTTAGTTTTGGGGTTAATGTTTAATATCTAACATTTTTATTTTTCTTATTATCATAAGTAGTTATTAATAAAATAGTTTCTAACACTTATACATGACTCAGTGTGTTTCTTTTGTTGCTGGTACGTAACAGTTCTAATATATTCTTCATCATCAATGCAGCAATCATTGTTAAAGATATGTCCTATGAATTGAGAATACACAACTACCTGGATTATTTGTGTTGTCCATCTTACAGAAATGGTTCCTTATCCTCAACCTCTAAATCATCTCAGGATGTTTGTCATGGAAAGCTAGGACTGGTACATTGATTGTCAAGACCCTTTCAGTTATATGACAATTGAAGACCTACCCAAATTGAAGGATAAACTGGATTGGGAACAAGACATGCAAAATTGAGTAAAAGTGATATTTACCTTTTTTAATTGCAATAATTTGCTGAAGTCAGCATATTCCTTTTAGGGTGGTGGGGGAAGAGACAACTTCTGCTACATAAACATATTTTATACTTTTTAAAAACATTTAATTTATGTGCAGCAGATGGGGAGTTGCCACTAAATTAATATCTGTGCAGTGTTTTGCTTGGGTATGAATGGTTTCTTTTCAACCCATCTGAACAGAAGTTCTTGGCTCCAATCCAAGGACAGTTTGCTTCATCGCATTGACTGCTGCCCTTTGTTGAATAGAGGAAACATATTTTCTGTCCTCCAGTCATCTGATACCTCATCTATGACTAGCAAAGATGTCAAATTCTCCCTAAGGGCCTCAGCAATCTTTCCCCGCCTTCCCTCCATCCCCCCTTGCTTCCTGTAGCAGCCAGGGATACATCTTGTCAGGCCCTAGGGATTTATCCACCTTTATGTGGTCCAAGACAATGACCACCTCCTCCTTAATGCTAACAAGCTTTAGAATATCCTTCTACCTGAATTCTTCATCCACCATATCTTTCTCCTAAGTGCATACATATGAGCATACACTGAGCATACATATTAAAATCTCGCGCATCCCCTAGCTCTATGCACAGATTGCCCCTTTGTGAAGGGAACTACTCTTTCCCTGGTTACCCTCTTGCTCCTAATAAGCATAATATTCCTTGGGATTTTCCTTAATCTCGTCTGCCAGTGACATTTCATGATGCCTCTGCCCACCTAATTTCTTTTTAAGACCATTCCTACAGTTTCTATACTCTCCAGAGTCTCTCCCATTTTCAGTTGCCTATACCTGCCAAATCCTTGCTTATTTTCATCAAAGTCTTGATATTCCCTGTCATGCATGGTTCCCAGATCTTACCATCCTTGTCTTTCACTTTTACGGGAACTATTTCATTTTTAAACAATTCCTGCTCATTGGATGTTGTTCCACCCACAAGTAGCTAGTCCCAATCTATTTTTACCTGGTCTTTTCTTAAATTATTGAAATTAGCCCTTTCCTAATTCAGGATCTTAACTTCAGGACCTTACCTTTTTTGATAACAACCTAGAAACCTACAGAATTATGATCACTATCCCCAGTACCATTTCCTCCACTTGCCTAGCCTCTTTCCCCAAGATTAGTGCCAGTACAGCTCTGTCTCTGATAGGACTATCTATGTATTGGCTCAAAACATTTGGATGCACTTTACAAATTCCACCCCATCTAAGCACTTTAGTCAATATTGGGGAAGTTGAAATCTATCATTATTATAACGCCATTCCTGTGATTTGTCTATTTATCTGCTCTTCTGTCTACCACTGATTGTTGAATGTGCTGAAATATAGATTGTTTTTCTTTATTTCCAAGTTCAACCCACATGAACTTGTCTGGAGAGCCTTCCAAGACTCCAAGGGCAGATGGGACTTGCTCACTGGGCAACACAGTTGGCATGGGCCAGTTGGGCTGAAGGGCTTGTTTCCATACTGTATGACTCTGAGACATCCTCCCTGGGTTCTGCAGTGATGTCCTGAATCGATAATGCAATGACCTCTCTTCTTTTACCTCCTACTTACTCTATCATGCTTGAAACTTCTATATGCTGGAACTTTGAGCTGCCAGTCCTGTCTTTCTTGTAAGCTGTTTCTTTGATTGCGATAATATCATATTACCATGTGCTGATCAATTCTAAGTTTATCAGTCTAGCTTTAAATGGCTCTTGGCATGAAAACAGATGCAGTTTAGCCTACCAGGCCTCCCTTGTGCCTAATCTTGCCCTTGTCTGCTTTGCCCACTGGATTTACTCAGTTTATTTATATTAGATTCCAACTTCCCACCTGCTGTACTGCTGCTCTGCATCCCGTCCCCTGCTAAATTTATTTAAACCTTCCCCAACAGAATGAGCAAATATCCCTGTAAGGATATTGGTCCCTTTCCATTTCAGGTGTAACCCATCCTGTTTGTCCCATCTGCCCCAGAAGTGGTCCCAAAGATCCAAGTATCTAAAGCACCATCCCTTTTAGCCATGCATTCATCTGACCTGTCCTATTTCTATACTCACTATCACATGGCACTGGAAGTAATCCAGAGATTACAACCAAAGTTTTTAATCTTTAATCTTCTATCTAACTCTCTAAATTCATGCTGTAGGACCTCATGCCTTTTTCAACCTACGTCACTACCACCACGACCTCTGGCTGATCACCCTTGCCTTTCGGAATGCCCTGCAGCCACGCAGATGCCTCTGACCCTGGCAGCAGGGAGGCAACGTATACCATCCAGGAGTCTAGTTTGCAGCCGCAGAAATGAAGCTATTAGGTCTCCTACCAGTATGGCTCACCTAGTCATTTTCCTCCCCTGCTGTCTGGCAGGATTAACTGTGGTGCTATAAAGTCGGCTGTAGCTGTTTTCTCCTGAGAATATACTCTCCTCCCCCCCACCCCCAACTTCCCCCCAACACCCAGCCCCAACAGTATCCAAAATGGTATACCTGTCTGAGAATGGGATGGCCACAGGGGATTCCTTCACCATTTGCCTACGTCTACTGCTCTTCCCGGTGGTCACCCATTGCCATTTCTGCCTCTGACTGTGGTGTGACCAGCTCACTAACTGTGCATATTCACAATGTTCTCAGCATCATGGGTACTACTCAATGAGCCCATCCTCAGCTCCAACTGGGCCATGCAGTCAGTCAGGAGCTTCATTGAGACACACTTTCTGCACCCATGGTCCCTGATGTCCCCCATTTTGGCAGGATGAGCATAACTCAGCACTGACTTTCCTGCCATACCCCTGGATCACCATTCAATTACCTCTTATAATTTGGAATACTGTGCTAGTGACCTTTCTCTGCTTTAAACACTAACAACTACACTACTGATCTTTGTCTTTCCCGATTTAAAAACTGAACAACTACACTAGTGACTTTTTTCTTGCTTTAAACACTGAGTGTTATATTAAATGATATAACAACTACTGAGTGTTATATTAAAGAATAATTATGTAGGAATATTATTGGTTTATTGCATTCCTAATTATAGAGTTAGTTTTAAATATATAATCTATTGAAACTTTAAGATCAATGCTTTTAGGTTTGTAGATTTTCAAAATATTACATTTAGATAAGTGAATGGCAAGACGCAAGATGTTGACCTAAGTGCTCACCAGGACAACTTCATGGATGTTAACTCTGATGTGCTGGCAAACATTGTTCCTTCAACCAATGTTGCCAAAAGGAGATTAAACTGTTCAGTTAATTTAATTTGCTTCTTTGGGGCTCATTGGGTTCCACTCTGTTGTGTTTACCATCTGCAATTCAAACCAAACCAACCATCAGATATATTCACATTCTTTTTAATAATAAAAGTATGAAATGACAACCAATTTAGTTTGAAGTTCATGAGCTTAGTCATCAGTCATTTTAGGTCCCTGTTGATCCTAGCATCATCTGAAGCCTTATGTTGAATTAAATTATACATGGGTTAAAGATGAGGCCATCAAACCTGAACGTATATGACAGAAACATTCTCGGTGACATTATGATGGACTAGTTTCATGCAAAGCTGATTGGATGGTTTATGCAGGTTGAGGTTATCTCAGGCCACGTGGAAATTTCTATAGAAGACTCTTGGTGTCTTATGGAGTTTGTGGTCTTTAACACCCTGTCATTCTTTTTGCATTGATAATTTTTTCCTTCTTTTAATTTTCATTGTGGTCTGTGATGACACTGTGACTTTGCGCCCCTCCCTAATGAAACACTGTTAAGGAACACCACAGAAAATCCAGTCCCCTCTACCACTGTATCATAAAGATCAGTCTCAACTTTGGAAGAATGTTACCCATTGCTTGGCTAATGCATCATTTCTAATGACAGCCATCCTGTCACCCTATTTTGAGTCTATTAATTAGTGACAAGCTAGCATTCTATGGTGTAAACTGATGGTAAACTGGTTTCATAGGAGAAATAAAAACAGAAAGCCTGGGAATACACAGCAGGTTCAAGCAGCATTTGTGGAGAGAGAAAACAGAATGAATGTTTCAGGTCAATGACCTATTCTCCAGAGTGAGAAAATATGCATGGTTTAAGTTGCAGAGTTAGGGGAGGACAGTGGAGAGCAAGGCCTGTCCAGGTGTTTCAAAACTGCTTTTGGTGGCACTTAATCGAACAATCTATCTGGGAAAGGAGGGAAGTTAGAGAAAAAAATTACTGAAACTGTGAGATGTAGGGCATAGCAGTTGCTGGAAATTTGAAATAAAAGAGAATTATGTAAATACTCAGCAAATTAAGGAGCATCTGTGGAGAGAAAAAAACTGACCCATGTTGAGTGAATGATCTTGTCATCCGGAACTTGCCAGTTCTGACACAAATAGTGAGAGGCTGGTTATCTGAAATAGTAAAATTTAATATTGAATTCCACGGCTGTGACATGCCTAGAGAGAGAATGAGGTGCAGTTCCTCATACTTAAAAGGAACTTTGTTGCAACAGTGGTCAGAAACCAGAGGTTAGAATGGGAATGGAATGGAAAATTAATGTACCTGCAAGGTCACTCTTGCAGATTAAATGGAGCTGTGCTGCAAAGCAGTCATACAATCTGCATTGGGTTTCTCAGTTTCTCCAATTTAATGGGGACCACATCGTGAGCACCAAAATGCAATATACTAGATTGAAAGAACACAAGCAAGGTGCTGCTTCATCTGGAATAATCTAACCAGGTCCCTGACTAAAGAGGAAGGAGGACAAGGAAAAAGAGCAGGTGCCATACCTTCTGCAGTCGCATGCTTTAGAAGGGGAAAAGTTGGTGGAGGTGGAAAGAGTTAACATGGGTTAGAACAATCTCCTTGGAATATTGAAAGGGAACGGGATGGGAAGACATGTCTGCTGTAGAGTCATACAGCATGGAAACAGTCCCTTCAGCCCAACTGGTGCATATTGACTAATATTTCCAACTAAGCTAGTCCCATTTGCTCATGTTTGGCCCGTATCCCTCTAAATCTTTCCCAGCCGTGTACCCTGTCGAAGTGCATTTTAAATGTTGTTAATGTACCTGCCTCAACCATTTCCTCTGGCAGTTCATTCCATATACTGACCACTCTCTGAATTTTGTAATAACACACTTACAGTTTCAAGCCATAAGACCATCTTTGGTCCACCCAGACAACTCATCAACAGTACTCCACTGCTATATTTACAATGCCCTTCTCATTCTTGATTCCCCAACCCTTGAAAAGATGGGTTGACTAGCATTTGTCAGCATAGCTTTGTGCATGGGAGATCATGTCTCACGAATTTGATTGAGTTTTTTGAAGAAGTAACCAAGAAATTTGATAAGTGCAGGGTGGTAGACATAGTCTATATGGACTTCAGTAAGGCCTTTGATAAAGTTCTGCATTGTAAGCTGCTATGGAAAGTTAGTTTGCATGGGATCCAGTGAGAGCTAGCTAACTGGATACACGATTGGCTTGATGATAGTAAGCAGAGGGTGATGCTAGAAGTTGTTTTTCAGACTGGGGCATGAGACCAGTGGTGTTCCCCAGGGGTCAGTTATAGGCCCATTGCTATTTGTTTTCTATCTCATTCATTTGGATGAGAATGCACATGGCATGGTTATTAAGTTTGCAGATAACACTAAAATAAGTGGTGTTGTAGAGAGTGACGAAAGTTATCAGGATCATAATCAGCTGGGAAAGTGGGCTCAGGAATGGCAAATGGAGTTTAATCTGGATAAGTGCGAGGTATGGCATTTTGGGAAGACAAGTGAGGGTAGGACTTTCACAGAGAATGGTAGGGCCCTAGGGTGTGTTGTAGAACAGAGGGACCTTGGAGTACAAGTGTATGGTTCTGCAGAAAGTGGCATCACAGGTAGACAGGGTGATGAAGAAGGCTTTTGGCATGCTGGCCTTCAGTCAGGGCATTGTGTATAGAAGTTGGTAGGCCACATTTGGAATATCATGTTCAATTTTAGTCCCCCTGGTATAGGAAAGTTACCATTAAGCTGGAAAGAGTGCATAGGAGACTTACGAGGATGTTGCCAGACCTTGAGAGATTGAGTTATGAAGAGAGGTTGAGAAGGTTGGGACTTTATTCATTGAACATAGGAGAATGAGGGATGATTTTATAAAGGTGCATAAAATCATGAGGGGCATAGATAGGGTGAATATGCACAGTCTTTTTCCCAGGGGTTTGGGAATCAAGGACTAGAGCACATAGTTTAAGTACAGAGGGGTGAGATTTAATAGGAACTTGAATAGAAGGAATAAAAGGAATTCATTTGTTCTCAAAAACTGTAGACACCATAAGCTGGCTACCTTCAATCATAGTTGAGTGGCTAGCCATAGCAAAGGAAATTGATATTCGATTGAGGTGTACCTGGATCTGGACAGAAAGAAAATCACTCATAAAATTATTGTGGATTCATTCAGCCCATTATAAACAAGCAAACATTGTTGAATAAATAACATTTACTATACAATAAAGAAATGAAATATCTAAATACTGAAAGATCAAAATGTACTGTTCTAAATCAGAATCAACCAACCTGAGAACTGAATTTTGTAATAACACACTGACAGTTTCAAGCATAAGACCACCTTTGATCCACCCAGACCACTCATCAACAGTACGCCAATGGAGTACTGTTGATAAGAATACTCCTTAAGAACCATCTTGCTTCTTCATGAAGTCTGTTAATGGTTTTTTGTCCAACCTTTGCAATTAAACTGTCCTGCATACTCAGCATATTTTTGTTTTAAAGGTACTCCAGCTGAATCTCCTATTTCATTTTGCTATTTGTTAATTTGTAAACACAAATTTTTGTGCTTAAGTCCTGAGCATGGCAGAAAAGCTTATGGATTATTTCTACCACCAATAAGTTTTATCTTTCCGGATCGATGCTTGAAATGTTTCAATTTTACATCCCAGCATTCTGTTTTTCTTTTAAGTAAACTGAGTATGTTATGCTGATGGGTTAGTCACCCGTCCATTAAAGTCACAGAATCCTTATAATGTACCTAGAATCTCGTGATGTAAGGCTGGCACAGTGGTGCAGCTAATAGAACCCCTGCCTCATGGTACCAGAGACCCAGGTTCAAGCCTGACCTTGGGTGCTGTCTGTGTGGCACTTGCATGTTCACCCCTGTGACTGCATGGGTTGCTCTGGATGCTTCAGTTTCCTCCCCACATCCCAAAGACATGTGGGGTTAGTAGGTTAATTGGTCTCTGTAAACTGCCCCGAGCTGATGAGAATGTGGGAAAAATGAAATAAAAGGGAGTAATGTAGGATTAGTGTAAATGGGTGCTTGATGGTCGGTGCGGATTCTTTGGGCTGAAGGGCCTGTTTCTGCGCTGTATGATTCTACTCCACCATAGATCTTTGCATGGTATCCTGTTCAAAGTGACATTTTTGGTTTCAATTGGAGCAACTGTGGGAAAGTGAGAAACACCAACATACAGAATAATTGCACAAAACTTATAGGAAATAGGAACTTATAGGAATAGGAAAATACCATTCAGGCCAACTGGTCTGTTCTGGTGTTAACCCTTTATTTAACCTCCTCCCACCTTTTTTCATCTCACCAAATCATTACATCCTTCTGTTCCTTTTCTCCTCATGTATTTGTCTAGCTTTCCTTAAATACGTCTGCACTACTTACTTCATCTGTCAATCTGTTTCACATTCCAGCTACTCTCTGGATTAAGCAGAAAGTAACAACATATGGACCAAAAGCAGGTAAATAGGATCAGCTCAGGAAAGCACCTTGATTGGCATGGACGAGTTGAGCCAAAGGGACTGTTTCTGTGCTGTACAACTCTATGACTCTATATTTGCATTACCAGTAGTTGCTAACCAAATAGCATATTACAGAAACCCAAGGGCACTCACCTGGCCATACTCAGAGTAGAAAGATCAAAATGATACTTTTTTATATAAATATTATTTTATTAGTGAATATTATACAAGCACATCTTTAAATTATTTACATAAAGCAGCTTTACTTGTTTGGTGTATGTTGTTATAATCTAAAATACTGATTAATTTTATCAATGTATAGTGTTCCTTTCACAATCACCAATTCTTGCATAGTTTTTCATTTAAAAATATCAGATCACCCATATGTATAACCAACAGTTGGAATAATTCTGGTGACAAATTATTTTTAATTCATCCTTCCCAGCCAGAATTATTTCCTACAAAAAAACATGTTGAAAGTCAAATAAAAATTACACTGCAGGTGGCAAAGGGTGAGGAGGAGAGGACTTAAATAAATGGAAACCTTATATTTAGAGAGGATGAGCAGCGTTTCTCTGACCCCTTCTAGGAGACCAGCCAAGGTTATCTCTCCACTGTTAAACCTGAAGCAGGACAATGTGCACCTGCTTGCAGAAACTGCAGGGTAGTTTGTACCCTATTTACATATTCCATGTTTTAATGATTGCAAATATGCTGTGATGGAAGCAGCCCAATTATTTTCTGGTCAAGAGAAATAAAATACCTCCAGCTTTAAAAATACAAAATGAGACTAAAACAAGATTCCCATCAGGTTAAGGAAAGATAACCTCAAGCTGAAAGCAGTTCAAGAAAAGCTGAGATATGAATCCATACTGACAATGTACAACATACATGAAGATTTTCAGTCTTCTTAGTTCTATTCTTAACTTTTAGTGTAGCTTTAGATTAAAATGGCAAAGTTGAGGACAGTTTTAAAACTGTAAGTGATGAATGAATTTTACAGTATTCGTTATCTCCCAGACATTAATTGATGCAAGTACTCCTTAAATAAATTTCAAGGTGGTTCATTTTTCTTTAAGTGACATCTTTTAGCATAAACAAATGGCTTTCTGTCTCTTGGGGCAAAATCCAGCATCTGTTTTACAAATTATCTAACAGAAAGATTAAATAGACAGCACAGAAAGCTTCTGAAGAGCTTTTAGAGACTTAGAGCAGAGAGAAATTCAACTGTCAGTCTTGAAAGGTACAACAGTTTGCAGACAGAAAAATCTATCCATAGGGAGAAAAAAGGTAACAATCAAGGTAACTTCAGTGACTATTTATATAACAAAATGAATTTGCCCTCAATACACAGCCACAAAGTAACACAGCATATGGGCGCCAATCAGCATGTGGAGTGAAAGGTGATACCTCCAGCAATCAAGGTTGTAGGTTGCATAGCTTGACCTTTAACAATTCTCAGCTGTTTAAAGGAGCTTTCAAGCAAAAGACTTCGCATGGCATGGTTTACCCCTGCTTTTTCCGCTCACATTAAATTTCCATTCTGAGACAGAACAGGTTGGAGACAGAAGCCAGCTGGCTGCCTAAGCCTCATGCAAATCTCCCACATACTGGCTCATGAACAGTAACGACATTTTGGGCATGGTTCTGTGACTTAGCAGCTAACGGTACAGAGCAAATTTGACAAATTGAATTCCATTCAAAAAACCTGGAATTAATAAACTGGTATCAATAACAGCGACAAAGGTCCAAGAAGACACAAACAGAAAACACTGGAAGTATTCCACAGGTCCGGCCACATCTGTGGGAAGAGAAACAGTTAACATTTCAGGTTGGAGACCCTTCATCAGAACAGGGTATGTAGGGTCTCTGACCTGAAACTATGGTTCCATTCCTCTTCCCACATATGCAGCCTGACCTGAGTATTTCCAGTATTTTCTGTTTTAGTTTTAGATTTCCAGTATCTGCAATTTTTTTGATTTTTATATCTAAGATGACACATTTATCAGGCCTTGTACAATCAGAATATAAAGGATAACTTCTTCACTTCTACAGGCAGTGGAAAGCATTCTTATACTGAGTGTTGATAGTTTCTCCCATCTGGTTAACTGCACTGCTGTAAAGCTGTCATACACTTGAGAGCTATAAACACGAAAACCCCCAGTTTGGTAGTCTGGTGAATTAGTTTGTGCTCTCCCCTAACACATTAATAGCAAATTCTTTCAACAGGCATTCACACCAAAAGATGCGAGAAGGTCAATCTGGGGCTGCACATTTGCAATAAATGTCTTTAAAGGATGCCTGTCTTGAACTTGCAGCCACTAGTTTAGTTACCTGAATGATTAAATTTGTGTGCTTTGAATACAGCAGAATTAATATTAGACTCTTCAATAACACCTGTGTTCAAAATTTGGAAGGTGGCTGGTGTTAGTAAACATTGAAGTAAACTCACACAAATCACTAATTTCGAGTGTTAATGCCAACCTTCTGACAGATGATATATAAAAATAGAGGTAATCCATCATGTGACTCAATCCCTTGTGACACTGGATGGCCTGGTCCAAATTCTTCTCAGATGGACCTCAGGTAGACATGTCAATAATATCTTGTCATCTCCACTATTCAGTATAAACAAAGCTTTCTCTGGAGCAGTACGTGAAAGCAATATATTCCGTTAAAGAAACTGGCAGAAACAAAATTTGAGATCAAATTTAAACTATCTGAACATTCCAAGTTCAAACCTCCATGGGTGTACCCGGGTGATGTCAACAACACAAAGCTTTCCAAGTAACCTCAAAGATTCTTGGGATTACCTACCATCAGACTGTGTCGCAGCATGGTGAGATGTGTGCATTTGATTCCTATAAAACTGAATAATTAAAGTTCAAATCTGCCTTTGGTAGAGGTGCAAGCACCATGTCTACTCAATTACTGAACCATACCAATTCTCTCCAGTGCTTAGACCCAAAGTAACTATGAGAAACTAGAAACATCACCACCCTTTTCAACTGGTGGGAAAATAGGATACAGAACTGACACCAGCATTAAAAAAAATGTTTTCATGGAGCCATAGACTTTTTAGAGTACAGAAGGAGGCCATTCAGCCCATCAAACTAAGCTAGGAAGCTGGGTCTAAGTAAATACAGCAATCCTATCGGTTGCAATTCTGTGCTCTTCCCCCACAGCCCTGAAAATGTTTTGCTTTACTGTTTAGGAATTTAAAAAGATAGTTAAAATGCATCAGATTATATTTTTAAATTGCTGCAAAATATTGTTGGTGTGAAAACCTACTTGCTTTTGTGGCCTGTGGCAGATATGCATTGGAATTGTTGGTCCACCTCACTCAAATTTACATGGAAGTGAGGTGATACCATTGTGATAGAGCTTACTTTGTATGGTTTGATCTATTAATCTTCCGTTATTTAAAGTATTTCTTTAAAAACTTCAATGATCCAAACAGAACATTTTTGTAGGTGACAATATGAACATTCTCTTTTTAAAGATTTTGTATTGAACACACAAAATAAAATTAATCTCTATAATATAAAAAAATAAAATTTTCAATCTAGGTGGCAGGTAAGATCAGGGAATATTTGAAACTTTAACATTGTCTTGAAGTAAAATGAAGTTACAAATCATTTTACTTGATTTGAAAGGGATGAGTCTGTAATCAAACCAGTTCAGACAGTGAATTATACCACTGTGGTATTTGCAAACAGTCGTGAAAGTTTTGCCAGCTCTTTTCATGAAGACAATGAAAATTGAAATCTGGCAGACTCGTCAAGTTAATTGTAAGATTCAACTTCTCTCTTCGCTCCATGAGATAACTGATTTAAATATAACAAAGTCACATTACCCGAGTCTGTATTCCTCAAAACACTGAACAGAGGCTATCAGAGTATTTATCACAAAGTAGTCACCGCATTTTGAAAAAAACTTTTTCCCACGCTATAGGCGGGGTGGGTGGTGTCTCTTTATCGTTTGTAAGGAGAGGGGTGGTTGGGGACAGGAAAGACCAACCCCATCTGAAATTAGCTTCTCTTCCCTCAGATGCACCCCGCTCCCCGCCCCATCTGCTCCCAGTTCTTGCTGGTTTCGCTGCAGTATTCCAACAGTGAGTTTCCTTTCCACTCTCACCCCTCGCATTAAGGCACTTTCTGATCTCACAATGCATAGACGGGTCTACGGGAACGTCCACATCCCGAAAGGGATGTAAGGCAGCCGAGTTTAAGGAAGGAACCATGCCGTGCCCCCGAGGGACACTCCTGCTCTACACCAGGACAGCCGCAGCCTTGCCCTTGGACTCCTGGGCTCTCTTGCAGCCGTACAGCCACTGGATGACCCTGGCGTTGCGCTCGATGACCGAGAGGGCAGAGGGCGGGGGCTTGTTCTGCCCCCGGAGCCGTTCGCTGCCACCGCTGGTGCTGCTGTGCTGGGACAGCTCGCTCTCCGAGTCCGGGCTGCTCACGCTCCGGAACTTGAGGACGAGGCTGTCGGAGGCAGCGGCGAACTTCTCCCTGGCCAGAGCCTCCATCACCTCGGGCTCCAGTCCGCAGTGCTCGAAGAAGCTGTCCAAGCCCGAGCAGGCTCGGGAGTAGCGGCAGCTCAAGTCGGAGTGCGAGCGCTGCAGCCCCGCTCCTCCTCCCCGCCGCTTCAGTGGCTCCTTGGTGCGTCCGGCCGCTGCTCCCTGGGGTGCTGCTGGTGTGGCTGCTGGTGCTCCCTGGGGTGTTGCGGCTGCTGGTGCTTCCTGGGGGGCTGCTGGTGCTCCCTGGGGTGCTGCTGGTGCTCCCTGGGGTGCTGGTGCTCCCTGGGGTGCTGCTGGTGCTCCCTGGGGTGCTCCCTGGGGTGGTGCTGGTGCTCCCTGGGGTGCTGGTGCTCCCTGGGGTGGTGCTGGTGCTCCCTGGGGTGCTCCCTGGGGTGGTGCTGGTGCTCCCTGGGGTGCTCCCTGGGGTGCTGGTGCTCCCTGGGGTGCTCCCTGGGGTGCTGGTGCTCCCTGGGGTGGTGCTGGCTCTGTACCATCTGCTGATCCTTCTCCCCCACATGTTGCTGCTCCCGTCGCCGAATGCTGCTGTCTGTCGGCCCGGCCGCCGGAGCCCGGCAGCAGCCTCCTGACCAGGCTCCGGTTGCCCTTGGAGCTCCGGCTGCTGCTGGTGGCCGCCGCTCCCCGGACGAACTCGCACTTCTGCCGGTAGATGACCAGCGAGTCGGGCCTCAGCTGCCTCTTGGATCCCGAGCGCCGCACGATGCTCGGTTGGAGCTCCTGCTGCCCGGTCTGCCGGCGGCTGCTGGGGCCCAGGTAGGTCTCCATGCTGCTGCTGGCGCCGCTGCCGCAGCTGCTGTCCTCCTCGGAGGCAGAGCTGCCCAAACCACTGGGTTCCAGGTTGCATCCCCTCGCCGCCTGACTCTTCACGTACTTGGCCTTGTCGGCTGCCAGTCTCTCCACTGCGCTCGGCCGACCCCGCCTGTCCCCCTCCATTTGACTGCGGAGGTAGCTGGGACCCTTGGTGAGAAGCCTGAGGGGCAGAGAGGGGCTCACCTCCGACTGCATGCTTGCAGGGGCCGAGAGTTCGCTCGGCATCCTCCTCTGATCCACAGGCAGTCTTCACGTTCACCAAAGTCTGGCAGACACACCTTTTGCACAACGTTCAACTCTCCTGCTCTTGCGACCTTATGTTTTGTTTGTCTCCTTGCTTGTCGCTAACTTCGCAACCACGATTCACAGTCCGGGCCCGTGTGCTCGACGCTGACACACACCAAGAGTTGCTGTCACTGGCTCTTTTTGCTAGTGCTGACTCTCTTTCAACCGATTCACCTTGCCGCGGGGCCGAGTCCCTCCTGCAAATGAAACACAGCAAATCAGGACTCCATGACATCATCTGGGAGCAAGCGAGCTGTGTAAAATACAAGTGGGGTGGGACTCAAACAAGGACAAACCCGAATTAATGTTTACGTAGAATATTTTCTGCCAGCTCTCTCACCTTTCCTTTCTCACTTTAATCAAGCAAAGAGTAAATGATCACAAGCCAATGGTAAATACACAAAGCTCACTGTTTTTGTAAACGAGAAGAGAAAGTTTACTTTCAGATAAAGATCTGGGACATACGTCGGTTAATCTGATGTTTGTTAATCAAATCTTTCTGTTATGTGTCGATGTTAATCTAGTTAATATAAATGGGTTAGCATTTATGTTTAAAATAAAGAATAAAGGAATTTCTACTTTAGCCACTGCTAGCATGACATTTCATACCAGATGAGAAATGCTAATTATTTATTTGATAACGTTCAGATAGGCTGGAGTGATCAGCGTATGAGCCTTTCTCTTCCAGGAAACACTGCGCCGGTATTTTCCTGGGGAATGAACACAGTGAAAACACAGGAGAATTTGGGACAGACCATTATCAATCTATTTGGATCAATAAATCAAGTGATTTATTCTCATTATGTTAGGATAAGTTGCAAGTTAATATAACGTTAAAAGCAAACATCAGGTTAAATTTAAAGGATGTGATTGAGCTCAGAGTGTAAGTAACAAGATGTCAACACTCAAGGTGAATGTCCATTCTGTACTCTTGTTAACTGATCTTGGTTAGAATGACTATAAGTCAGCTATGCTAATGTCTTGCTGGAAAATACATATGTGAACTGATATTAGGGATGAACATCGCTATTGTTGGCTATCTGTACTTGTATACACAGAGAAAATCTCCCCCCAGACAGGGACCTAACTTGAGCATCCCCAATGGTTAAATTGCCTGCTACTAGTTTTCTTCCATTTAGACGTGCAAACGGATAACTGTTTAAAGAAGATATCGGGTCAGTTGAGCCATCCCCAAGACTAATTCAATATCTTTTGTTTGTATTTGACTGGGATAAGGGTGAAATTAGGGAAACAAATACAATTTAAATGCTCTCAAAAATACCTGCATGTTGCTTTGCAATGTTGTGTTTTGCTATTGTTCTGTGAATTTTGAAAACAACCCTATAACAAATCAAGGGGAAATATTTAGCCTACCTTTTAATACCTTTTCTGCACATCGCACTACTCTTAGTCATTCATTAACATAAATATGTGAAGCAACAAAGTAAAATTAGCATTTCAGTAAAACCTGCACATTTTGTGATCGAGAATAAAACTGGAGCAGCAGGAAACCAGAGCAGCTGGGACAACACATGCAATCACAGAGAGAATATTGAAACTGTACACGGGCAGCTCCAGAGGTCTGGGGCAGTGAGGCAGCAGCAGCTCTATAAGATGCCCATTGTGACGGTAAGTTGTAGATGATATGTATCTAAGTCAGCTTGATGTGGAAGAACTTCTCGGTGGTAGTGTTCCAATGCACCTGCTCCCCTTGTCCACCCTGGTGGATGAGTTTGGGAGTTGTTGCACGCTCAAGATATTTTCAATGACTTCAACTTTACATGTTTGGACCAAGGTCAGGGTCTGAAGGTATATGGTTTTGATGGAACCCAAACTAAGTAATTCCAATATCGATAGCTGTCAATTTCCACAGCCCGGGACCATAGAACCACAGAAAACTACAGCACAGAAAACAGACCATTCAGCCTTTCTAGTCTGTGCCGAAACATTATTCTGCTAGTCCCATTTACCTGCCCCCAGCCCATACCCCTCCAGACCTCTCTCGTCCAGGTATCTATCCAACTTACTCTTAAAAATTAAGAGCGAGCCTGCATTTACCACATCAGATGGCAGCCCATTCCACACTCCCACCACTCTTTGAATGAAGAAGTTCCCTCTAATGTTCCCCCTAAACCTTTCCCCTTTCACCCTAAAGCCATGTCCTCTTGTGCTTATCTCTCCTAATCTAGGTGGAAAGAGCCTACTCGCATTAACCCTGTCTATGCCCCTCATCATTTTATAAACCTCTATCATATCTCCCCTCATTCTTCTCCACTCCAAGGAATAAAGTCCTAACATGCTCAATCTTTCTTTATAACGCAACTCCTGAAGACCCGGCAACATTCTTGTAAATCTCCTCTGCACTCTTTCAATCTTGCTGATATCCTTCCTGTAGTTCAGTGACCAGAACTGCACACAATATGCTAAATTGGGTCTCACCAATGACTTATACAACCTCACCAAAATATTCCAACTCCTATACTCAATACTTTGATTTATAAATGCCAGGATGCCAAAAGCCTTTTTTACAACCCTGTCTACCTGTGACTCTACTTCCAAGGAATTATGTATCTGACCTCCCAGATCCCTTTGTTCCTCTGCACTCCTCAGTGCCCTACCATTTACTGTGTATGTCCTACCTTGATTTGTCCTTCCAAAATGCAACACCTCACACTTGTCTGCATTAAATTCCATCTGCCATTTTCTGGACCATTTTTCCATTTGGTCCAGATCCCTCTGCAATCTTTGAAAGCCTTCCTCACTGTCCACTACACCTCCAATCTTAGTGTCATCTGCAAACTTACTAATCCAATTTACCACATTATCGTCTAGATCATTGATATATACAACAAACAACAATGGCCCTAACACAGATCCCTGAGGCACACCACAGGCCTCCAATCTGAGAAACAACCATCCACAACCACTCTCTGTCTTCTCCCACTCAGAAAATTTAGAATCCAGTTTACAACCTTTCCATGGATACCCATTGACTGAACCTTCTGAACTAATCTCCCATGTGGGACCCTGTCAAAGGCCTTGCTAAAGTCCATGTAGACAACATCCATAGCCTTACCTTCATCTGCTTTCCATTTACTGAGCACATCCTTGCCAGAAAATAACTTATCCCAATCCACCCTACCTAGATCCTTTCTCATTTCCACAAAATTGGCCTTTCTCCAATTTAGAACCTCCACTCGAGGACCAGACCTATCCTTATCCATAATTATCTTGAAACTAATTGCATTATGGTCACTGGACCCAAAATGCTCACCTACACATACTTCAACAAGAGATGATGAACTAAATGTAGTAAAACATAGGTGAGACTCATTTGTGTTTTGTTTTGTTACAACAATGTGCAATCTGTCGATCATTCTGTCAGTAGAATTTGTTGATGTGGCTTAATTTGGCCATGTACATGGAAGGTCATTACAACAGTCATGCATTATAGAGGTCTTAGAATGTACATAATATGGCATTGCACTTCTCCGGATTTAATCATTATCATTATCATAATCAATATCTTTAAAATATGAAGTTAATTCACAATCCTGTTTTTAATCGTAACAATGTTAATTGGATCTAAAAGGAAAATATGATTGTTGAAATAATGATGAGTATTTGAATCATTTCGGCATAGAAGGCTATGGATCAAGTACTGGGGGTTGGGATAAATTGGGATAAAATACTGGTGGATAAATTGGGCCAAATAGCCTGTTTCCATGCTTTATGATTTCATGACTCTACCTTGCAGAAGGATAAGAATTACTACAATGACATTCAACAAAACTAAGCACAAAAGTTGAGGTGATTGCTTCGCATTCAGTCCCAGGACCAAAGACTCATTAATTGCCAAGGCAGTAGATAAGTCAAGTTTTTCCATTTAAACTTCTGTTTTTATAACTTATTGACAGTTTTTTCCCCTGATTCAGGTACAGTTTAATCAAAACAAATTTGTAATTAATTAATCAGTAATTTCAAGTGGAGAAGAGTTCACTCAGAGATACTGTTTTCAGTGTGCTGCTAATTCTGCAACCTGTTCTCTGTAGAATCAGGGCTGGCGGAGTGACTCTGATTAACAGCCCAACCCAACACCATCAGGGATTAATGACAAATGTAGCGCTAAATTTATGCAGGGAATCCCTCCCAATTGTATTAAAATAAATAGATATGGCATGCACTACATTTGCCCTTCTTTGGCTTTGGATGATATTCCAGAGTAGTCTCATGTCTCCGGTAGCTAGTTTGCAACTCTGCATAGACATGTTCCAATGAGACAGGGGAGTCATGATAGGATACAGGAACTGTGGTGTACAAAGTCTATGATAAATCTAGTCAAAAGGAAAAGAAAAGCATACAAAAAGTATAGAGAGCTAGGTAATGTTAGAGATCTGGAGGAGTACTGGGCTAAAAGGAAGGAATTTAAGAAAGAGATTAGGAGAGCCAGAAGGGGACATGAGAAGGCCTTGGTGGGCAGGATTAAGGAAAACCCCAAGGCGTTCTACAAGTATGTGAAGAGTAAGAGGATGAGATGCGAAAGGATAGGGCCTATCAAGTGCAGCAGTGGGAAAGTGTGTATGGATCCGGAAGAAATAGCGGAGGTACTTAATGAATACTTTACGTCAGTATTCACCATGGTAAAAGATCTGGGGGATTGTAGTGGGGACTTGCAGTGGCCTGAAAAGCTTGAGCATGTAGATATTAGAAAAGAGGTGGTGCTGAAACTTTTGGAAAGCATCAAGTTAGATAAGTCGCTGGGACCGGATGAGATGTACCCCAGGTTGCTGTGGGAGGCGAGGGAAGAGATTGTGGAACCTCTGGCGATGATCTTTGCATTGTCGATGGAGACGGGAGAGGTTCCGGAAGATTGGAGGGTTGAGGATGTTGTTCCCTTATTCAAGAAGGGGAGTAGGGATAGCCCAGGAAATTATAGACCGGTGAGTCTTACCTCAGTGGTTGGTAAGCTGATGGAGAAGATCCTGAGAGGCAGGATTTATGAACATTTGGAGAGGTATAATATGATTAGGAATAGTTAGCATGGCTTTGTCAAGGGCAGGTCCTGTCTTACGAGCCTGATTGAATTTTTTGAGGATGTGACTAAGCACATCGATGAAGGGAGAGCAGTAGATGTAGTGTATATGGATTTCAGCAAGGCGTTTGATAAGGTACCCCATGCGAGGCTTATGGAGAAGGTGAGGAGACATGGGATCCAAGGGGACATTGCAGTGTGGTTCCAGAACTGGCTTGCCCACAGAAGGCAAAGAGTGGTTGTTGAAGGGTCATATTCTCTGTGGAGGTCGGTGACCAGTGATGTACCTCAGGGATCTGTACTGGGACCCTTACTCTTTGTGATTTTTATAAACGACCTGAATGAGGAAGTGGAGAGGTGGGTTAGTTAGTTTGCGGATGACACGAAGGTTGGGGGTGTTGTGGATAGTTTGGAGGGCTGTCAGAGGTTGCAGAGGGACATGGATAGGATGCAGAGTTCGGCTGAGAAGTGGCAGATGCAGTTCAACCCAGATAAGTGTGAAATGGTTCATTTTGGTAGGTCAAATATGTTGGCGGAATATAGTATTAATGGTAGGACTCTTGGCAGTGTGGAGGATCAGAGGGATCTTGGGGTCCGAGTCCATAGGACGCTCAGAGCGGCTGCGCAGGTTGACTCTGTGGTTAAGAAGGCATATGGTGTATTGACCTTCATCAATTGGGGAATTGAATTCAGGAGCCGTGAGGTATTGTTGCAGCTATATAGGTCCCTGGTCAGACCCCACTTGGAGTATTGTGTTCAGTTCTGGTCGCCTCACTACAGGAAAGATGTGGAAGCCATAGAGAGGGTACAGAGGAGATTTACAAGGATGCTGCCTGGAATGCGGAGCATGCCTTATGAAAGCAGGTTGAGGGAACTTGGCTTTTTCTCCTTGGAGGATGAGGGGGGGACCTGATTGAGGTGTATAAGATAATGAGAGGTATTGATAGGGTAGATAGTCAAAGGCTTTTCCCCAGGGCTGAATTGGTGGCCACAAGAGGACATAGATTTAAGGTGCTGGGGAGTAGATATAGAGGAGATGTCAGGGGTAAATTTTTTACTCAGAGAGCGGTGCGTGCGTAGAATGGGCTGCCGGAAATGGTGGTGGAGGCAGATACGTTAGGGTCTTTCAAGAGACTGTTGGATAGGTACATGGAGCTGAGTGAAATAGAGAGCTATGGGTAAGCCTAGTAATTTCTAGAGTAGGGACATGTTCGGCACAGCTTTGTGGGCCGAAGGGCCTGAATTGTGCAGTAGTTTTTCTATGTTTCTATGTTTCTAACTTGTTCTGAAAATGTGGTCAAAGGTTTTGCATGTCACTGGGTGACCCAAGAAACAGAAAAGTGGAATATCACTGTAAGTGACCAAACTCTTGCCTTGAACAAAATATTGTTCAAGGCAACTAAACACTGTAAGTGACCAAACTCTTGCCTTGAACAAAATATTGTTCAAGGCAACTAAACAATCTTTTTCACAGATTTTTCAAAATGGCCAAAGTACGATAAATTATGCTATCCTTTAAAATAATAAGTAAGTTTGTGGATGACATGAAATTAGGAGGTGTTGTTGATGCTGAAGAAGGTTATCATAGAATACAGGGGGAATCTTACAGTTAGGGAAGTGGCCCGAGAAGTGGCAAATGGGTTTCAATACAGATAAGTGTGAGGTGATGCATTTTGGAAAGTCAA
Source organism: Pristis pectinata (assembly GCF_009764475.1). Lineage (NCBI taxonomy): Eukaryota > Metazoa > Chordata > Chondrichthyes > Rhinopristiformes > Pristidae > Pristis > Pristis pectinata. Next base: position 79,571,514 of record NC_067414.1, on the reverse strand, counting down.
ACAAGTGTAGGACTTACACTATTAATGGTAGGGCACTGGGGAGTGTGATGGAACAGAAAGACCTAGGAGTACAAGTGCATTGTTCATTGAAAGCGGTGTCACAAGTAGACAGGGTGGTGAAAAAGGCGTTTAGCATGTTAGCCTTCATTAGTCAGGGTACTGAGTATAGGAGTGGGGACATTATGTTGCAGTTGTATAAGTCATTGGTGAGGCTGCACTGGAGTAGTGTGTACAGTTTTGGTCACCCTTTTATAGGAAAGATGTGGCTAAACGGGAAAGAGTGCAAAAAAGGATTTAGCATGATATTGCCAGGACTAGAGTCATAGGGGGAGGTTGGCCAGGCTAGGTCTTTATTCCTTGGAACGTAGGAGAATGAGGGGCGACCTTATAGAAATGTTTAAAATTATGAGAGACATAGATCAGGTGGATGGTAACAGTCTTTTCCCAGGGTAGCGGAGTCCAAAACTAGGCTGCATAAATTTGGGGTGAGAGGGAAAAGATTAATAAAGGGACCTGAAGGGCAACTTTTTCATGCAGAGGGTGTTGACTACATGGTACAAGCTGCCAGAGGAAGTGGTTGAGGCAAGTACAATAGTATCATTTCAGAAGCACTTGGATAGGTACATGGAGGGGCGGGGCTTGGAGGGATATGGGCCGAACACAGGAAATTGGGACTAGGTGGGTGTGCACTGTGGACGGCATGGACTGGTTGGGCTGAAGGGCCTGTATTCTTGCTGTATTGCTCTTTGACTCTATAATAAATCAACATGATTTTACATCTCCTTTAGAAAGCATGTTTTGAGATGGAGCATGAAAGGTGCAATTGCATTCTAACATTCTTATTTTAAGTTTGGCATAAAGCAGAAGCATTGCCATTTGTAAGGACATTGAAAATATCACCGTCATTAAAGCAGTTTTATTGGTTTGCATGCTTTGAGACATTTTATCCTCAAACAGTGCAAACTGCCCTGCATTTCCTGTTCATGTCCGTTTCACTTGAAAACCTTTTTTTATTGATAACGTTTTATGTAAATGCCAAGGTAACATTTAAATTTCCTCAAACCTCTTCAATCCCATTAAATACCACCAATGCAAACACATTATTCCCTTTGACTTTAATGATTTACAAAATAAGTTAAAACAATTATTTCTAAGTGACAACTCAAGTTTTCCTTCAATAGGCTGTGACTATTACAAGCAGCGACATGTTAAATAGTATTGTCAACAGACATTGGAGACAGTTGAACAAAAAGAAAATGAATTAAATTGAGACCCCATTGGCAGGTAAATGATCAACAGCTGGCTACTGCCATGTGCAATGTGGGAGAAATCTACAATGGAAAAGATTCACTTGCAGCTGCTTTGTATTCCAGTAATCATACTGAGATACATTGAGTGAGTGTTTATCGGTACCAGATGTGTTTCTGTTCTCCAGCAAAATACTTTGTGGGATATGTTCAATATGGAGTACCCGTGGCCTTTCAGTAAGCATGCAATAGACTTTGAAACAAGTCCTGTTGAACAAATGATACTTCTTTTCATATTTCTGGGAGCGTTTCTATATATCATGTAACCACCCAATTTTGCAGTTTGTTTCAGAACATAGTTCTGCCTGTCACTGCATTGTCTTCCTCCTGCAGAAGATGATTATTGAAGAATGGCAATAGTACTTTTGTCCGAAGAATCTGAATACTCTATCCTCATGGATTGTGGTCAGAGGACCAAAGCTCCTTTGGGATTCACTTAGATGATTGGATTTGTGATGTAGACTTGTGTTGAATTACAGCTTACATAGAACATAGAACAATGCAGCACAGGAACAGGGCCTTCAGCCCATGATGTTGTGCCGAACTAATTAAACTAGTAATTAAGTGCTTAACTAAATTAGTCCCTTCTGCCTATGCAAGGTCCATATCCCTCCATTCTCTGCATATTCATGTGCCTATCTAAGAGCCTCTTAAAAGCCTCTATCCTATTTGCCTCCACCACCACCCCTGGCAGCACATTCCAGGCACCTACCACTCCCTGTGTAAAAAAACTTGCTCCACTCATCTCCTTTGAGTTTACCCCTTCTCACCTTAAATGCATGCCCTCTAGTATTAGACATTTCGACCCTGGGTGTCCACTCTATCTATGTCTCTCATAATCTTATAAACTTAAATCAGGTCTCCCCTCAGCCTCCGCCGCTCCAGAGAAAGCAACACAAGTTTGTCCAACCTCTTCTCATAGCACATGCCCTCTAATCCAGACAGCACCCTGGTAAACCTTCTGCACCCTCTCCAGAGCATCCACATCCTTCCCATAATGGGGCGACCAGAACTGAATGCAATACTTCAGTTGTGGCCCAACCAGAGTTTTATAAATCTACAACATAACTTCCTGACTCTTGAATTTGATGCCTTGAATAATTAAGGCAAGCATGCCATATGCCTTCTTCACTACCGTATGAACTTGTGCAGCCACTTTCAGGGAGCTATGGACTTGGACCCTGAATCTCCAAGCTGGTTAACATATTCTCAACCAGACTCCTTTCTCTCAGTATGACCTATCAAAAGAATGCCAAATAGAATTGAGAAAAGTTTTAATGCTTTACATTCAACATCTTAAAAGTGCATTGCAGCTGAACCTATTTACATTTGATTATATGAGACTTTGCAGAAAAAAACACACAAAACTGCACATGGAAATTTATGATTGAAAACCAAAGATCAGCAGATTCTCAACATGCTGCAGCATACCTGCCATGATTGAAGTATATATTGTAGCTCAACACAGGATTCCAAAACTAACCTTTGATACTTTGGTACTTTGATACAGGGTGACAGTGGTTTTGGTTTCTGCCTTAACTTCTCACTGATGCAATGTATCTATTTGCCCATTTGAGATTGGATGTTGTTATATAAGACTTACAGGCCTTCTGGCCCAATTCGTCCATGCCAATTGCAATGCCTATTTGTACTGATCCAATATGCCTGCATTAGACCTGTATCACTCTAACCCTATCCTATGAAAGCGCTTGTTCAAATGCTTTTTAAATGTTGTAATTGCTTTTGCCTCTCCCACCTCTTCTAGCAGCTTGTTCCATATAATCACCACCCTCTGTGTGAAAAACTTGCCCCTCAGACTTCCTTTAAATTTCTCTCCTCTCACCTTAAATATATATCCTCAAGTTTTGGGCTCCCCCACCATTAAGAAAGGCTTGGAGTATTATGTACAGTTTTGGTTCCCATTCTACAGGAAGGATGTGGTGGCAATAGAGAGGGTGTAGAACTGATTCACTAGGATGTTGCCTGTAATGGAGGGCTTTAGTAACAAGGAGAGATTGGATAGACTGGGAGTGTTCTCACGGAAGTGTAGGAGACTGAGGGGTGACCTTACAGAGATTTATAAGATTATGAGGGGCATGGATAGGGTAGACAGTGAGAGTCTTTTTCCCAAGGTTGAGATCTATCAGAATGTGTTGGATTCCAGCCCAATTCTCAGAGATGAGAACTGAAAACTAGTAATTAAAAACAGAAAATAAAAGGTCATTTACCCCAAGTATTAACTCTGTTTCTCTCTCTATAGATGCAGCTTGGCATGCTGAGTATTTTCAGCATTCTCTCTTTACATTTGAAATTTCAGGCTTCTGCATTTTTTTTTGCTTTTTGTGTAAAACCATGGTCTGCAACTCTGTCTTTAGTACTTTGGAGTTATTATTTTGTGATGCATTCATATTTATTTCTATTTACATCATAGGATGCAACCATTTGTCCCATCTTGCAGAACAATCCCTTCTACCACTTATTTCCCTGTAATCTAACCCTCTCCCATGCCCATTAACTCCACCATGATTCTCTACCATTCAGTTATTCCAGTGGTAGTTACTGGAATTAGCACACCAACTCGCGCATCTTTTGGAATGTAGGAGGAACCGGAGCAAGATCTTTTGATCTTGCTCTGGTTTCCTCCTACATCCCAAAGATCATGTGATCAAGAGAGAATATGCAAATTTCCACACAGGTTAACAAAGGGTGCTGGTTCACTCTGTAAATTCTGAACCAAAACAGCACTAATGTAATAGGATCCTGACAGGATCATCCTTAACTGACCCAACTCTCAAATGGTAAAATTAATCATGTGATTGCCTGTCATTATGAATTGGTCTTCTTTACTCTCATGATGACACATTACTGAGTAAATATCTGATCAAGCTGAAATGATAAGGAAGTTGAAGGTCTTGAAGGTTATTTTGTTGAATGAATGAAAATAAATCTAGATGCAAAGTTAATAAGTTCCTGCTTGAAATTGTGAATTCAATTGTGGACACATGTAAAATGGTAATTACAACAATTTAAACATGCTTTCAGATACTAAAAGGCGCACCTGCAGGTTTAACACTCAAGAAATAATTTTCCTGAGCTGGACATGCAGCCTCAATGTGCCTACTTCCACTGAAAGTGTTGAGAAAAATGAACATTGAAAGATGGCTCGGTGATCAAAGGAAATCGTAACAGTGGTTCTTAGACATTGAAGGCAGGGCAGTGGCACAGCTGGTAGAACTGCTGCCTCACAGCTCCAGTGACCTGGGTTTGACTCTGACCTCTGGTGCTATCTGTGTGGAGTTTGCACATTTTCCTGGTAAGCCTGAAGAGTCCATCCAGATCCTCTGGTTTCCTCCCACATCCCAAAAACATGTGGGTTACTAGGTTAATTGGCCACTGTAAATTCCCCCTGATGTTCAGCTAGGTGAAAAATCTGGGGGGAATCGAAGGGAAAGTAGGGAGTGTAAAATGTGCTTCATGTAGGATTAGTGTAAATTTGTCAACATTTCAGGGTTGGAAACTCTTTGTCAGAATTGTAAAGGAAACAAAAGAAGCAAGTAAAGTTGCAGGGAGGGTGGGAGAGGGAAATGTTTCTGAGAGTTTAAAACCAGGGTGACCATGGGGATAAACTGTAAACAAGATTATCTGGTCTGTGAGTCAATCTCGTCAATGACTGAGCAACATGTTTAATTCTCCTAATCACTGATAGATATTGTCTTGAACACAATTCTATGTTCATTTTTTTCTCGAAGAAATGGTCTTGTCCATAAATTTGCTCAGCGATTTGGTGAATAGTCACTGGAGAGATTCTTTATCTTGAGGGAACAGCAGATTTCTGTTTGCCCTTTAGTGTTGTGCTATTTGATCAGGCAAGTTTTGGAAAGTTCTGGTCACAATATCATTGGATTTGTCTGGCTAGTAGTTTCTGACCTTAGTTTTGCCACAAAATACTTCCTGGTCCTATTTTTGCTGATACACCAGTGAATTTGAAACACATTCGAGAGTCAGTTCAGAAATATTTCTTCCAGATATTTCAGTATTATTTTTGCATTCAGCAAGTCATTTTTATGTAAGGATGAACTTGTACTAAAATCAAACAGAAAATAGATTGATATTGTTAATTTAAAAAAAATGCTGTACTGAAAACAAATAAATGGCTAGTTTTTCCTTTGGCGTTTTCATGTTATAACAGTTAACAATATTTTTTGACAAAAAGTACCCTTATTTGCGAAATGTTTACTTGGGAAAAAGTTTATGTTTTGGTAGATGTTTGTCACTGAAGGTTGGATTAAAAATAAATCAGAGATTAAAGGATTATGATGTAGGAAATAATTGAAATGATTTCAAAATGATCCTTCAAAGCTCGAACAATTGTTTTCCTTTTGCTGAGTATCACTAATGGTGTCAGGTTACTTTAAGGTTCACTAAAACATATTAAAGATGAACAGAGCTTTCTGTTGTTTTGTACATATTTCTAACACAATGTATGAATGAGTTGCCTTCTGACAGGCCCAGTTAGAACAACTAGAATATCACCTTTGAATAAGATTTAGGAATATGAAATACTGAAATGAATGTGGCCCACGATAAACTTGTCAGAGACTAGTTGATCACATACTTTCAGGTTCATTGTTTATGCTCTGTATGAATGTAAGTTTTTCTTTCATATTGCTTCTTCCTAAAGATATGGGCGGAAGCAGCAAATATGTTTCTCGAGAAATTAAGTTAAAAGTAAAAAAAGAGCAAATGATAGTCTCTCACTACATCTGGGCACAATTCAGGCAGAGGAATTTGCTACTCTCTTGAGCTTAGTGACATGGAATAAATCCAAACCAGTTCCAATTTAGTAAAGAAGAATGTCAGTCCCAAGCTAGAAGCTAAGTTTTGCATCATGGAAAATCCCACAATCCAGGCAATTATTTCCAGTCACCTCAATAATGTTACTGACACCAGTGATATCTGTGATGATAATTTCCAGATTATAGAAGTTCAACCTCAGTCACTTGCACAAAACACACAAAATAACACCATGGATTCCACTTCTGAAGTTTGCTTGCACTGAACCCTGAGTAGGCAGGAGTTTTGATTTAATATCTCATTTAAAAGATGGCCCTCCAGAAATGCATCCCTCACAGCAGCGAGCTCCCAGTTAATATTGTGTATGCAGGTTCTGTGACTGCATTAGAGCAAAGAGAATAAAATTAAAGCTAAAAGCAAAAAACGGCAGATGCTTCAGTTGATTAGTGGGTGTTGGCAGGGGTGGTGGGGGAAGGGCAACAAGGAAAAGGAAATGACTGAGAGTTCTCATGCACAAAGATAATGCGTACACATTGGGCCTAAGTTTGCTGCAGTTGGTGAATGGACAATGTCAACATCTCCTCCCAGGTAGATTTGCCTCTGTCCTGCACTTACCAATTTAAATTCCATGTTTTGCATAGGAAATAGCTTTTTGTAGGGCAGATAAGCAGCTCTATCATTTTTTTCAATCTAATTGACCAATCAACACAGATTCTGAATTCAGTGTACATTGGAATCATGAATTCAATTTCAAATCAGGTAGAGAAAGAAATAAAATGAGGGAAAAGGAAGAATGAAGAATGAGATAAAAGGTAAAAAAAGAATAATTTGTGGCGGTCTGCACATGCGGGACTCGAACTGCCATCGGGAGCCGCGGGCAGACACACGGTAGCGCTTCTTGAACTACCCACTCGGGGCGGACTCTCCGGGGACAGTCAGACGTCACTTCCACCCTGCGGGTCGCAGGGGCCCTTGGGTAGAGAGTTTTCACGCGCTTTTTGGAATCAGTAAAGGTTTTTGAGTTCAGTACTCTCTGCCTCCGCGTGTTCCTTGAGTAGTGTGTTGCTTGCGGCTACATTGGTGACCCCAATGTTCCAGACGGCATCTGGAGCTGGTGACTCAGCGACCAGCCATGAGTTCGAGCAACTCGCACAGCATGGTCTCTCTGAAGCTCCCGACCTTCTGGGCCACTCAGCCCCACGTTTGGTTCGAGCAGGCTGAGGCTCAGTTCAATATCAGAGACACTATAGTCAACGCCATGTGGTACTACTATGTGGTCAGCGCGCTCAACCAGGACACGGCAGGCCAAATCATCGACTTCCTATGCCAGCCACCAATGGAGGACAGGTACACTAAGCTTAAGGCGCCCCGATCCGTACCTTCGGACTCTCCCGCTGTGAACGAGCCACGTGGCTCCTACACATGGACGGTCTGGGCGACCGCACGCCATCCAAGCTCATGAATGATATGCTGGCGTTCATGGACAGCCATAAGCCGTGCCTTTTATTTGAGCAGTTGTTCCTTGAGCAAATGCCAGAGGACATTCGCCTACTCCTCGCGAGTGAGGATTTCAGTGACCCACGCAGGGTCACGGCTAAAGCAGACGTCCTTTGGCAGAGTAAGCAATGTGGAGCAGCCTCCATCGGCCTAGCCACGAGTGCGCGCCCCAGAGCCCAGGCCCTGCAACCGAAGCCGTCGAGACCCACGGGGGGAAAGGACGAAGGTTCGGAACAATGGTGCTTCTATCACCAAAGATGGGACACTCCCAAAGATGGACCGACATTCCGGGTGGCGCTTCCTGGTAGACACCGGAGCCGAAGTCAGCGTACATCCCCCCCGAACATGGACACTCGTAATGCGGTCCCAGGCCCCGAACTCACCGCTGCAAATGGCACCAGTATTTGGACGTATAGCTCGCGAACTATCCCACTGCAATTTGGGTCCAGCCGTTTCACTTGGACTTTCACGTTGGCAGCGGTGTCACAGCCACTACTAGGGGTAGATTTCCGACGAGCCAGTTGCCTCCTGGTCAACCTAAAAGGCCAGCGTTTGGTCCACACCGAGATGTTCCAGACTTTCCAGCTAGGAGAAGCCAGGCTACCGGCCCTCCACCTGGATTCTGTGACCCTCTTGGGTAATGAATTCGCCAGGGTGTTGGCGGAATTCCTCTCCATAGTCACCCCGCAGTTCTGCACGGCCAACCCCAAGCACAGTGTGCAGCACCACATCCCCATGCAAGGACCGCCGCTGCATGCCCGAGCTCGCAGGCTCCCACCCGACAAGCTCCACCTCGCCAAGGAGGAGTTCCGTAAGATGGAAGAGATGGGAATTGTACACCGCTCAGACAGCCCGTGGGCATCCCCGCTGCACATGGTACCCAAGTCTGCAGGAGGATGGAGGCCCTGCGGAGACTACAGAAGGCTCAATGATGCCACAACCGCCGACAGATACCCAGTACCCCACATCCAGGATTTCATGGCGAACCTGCACGGAGCGACCATCTTCTCAAAAATCGACCTGGTCAGGGGATACCATCAAATCCCAGTGCACCAAAACAGCCCTCATCACCCCATTCGGCTTGTTCGAATTCCTGAGGATGCCTTTCAGTCTCAAGAATGCAGCCCAAACTTTCCAAAGGCTCATGGACTCAATGGGACGCGGCCTGGATTTTGTTTTCATTTACTTGGATGATATCTTGGTGGCCAGCAGTTCGCACCAAGAGCACGTGGCACATTTATGCCAGCTCTGCCAATGCCTGAGCGACCATGGACTGGCAATCAATCCAGCGAAGTGCCAGTTCGGGCTGATGGAGATCGACTTCTTGGGCCACAGAGTCAACCGACGTAGCGCAGTTCCCCTACCGGACAAGGTCCAGGCCATCCGCCAGTTTCCCAAGCCCAGCACGGTCAAGGCCGTGCAGGAGTTCGTAGGGATGGTCAACTTTTATCATTGGTTCATGCCGGCGGCAGCACACATCATGAGACCCTTGTTTAGCCTGATGGCCGGCAAGGCCAAAGAGGTGGCATGGGACACGGAGTCCACTGAGGCGTTCGAGCAGGTCAAGGAGTGCTGGCAAAGGCGGCCCTCCTAGTACATCTGAGAGTCGATGTGCCCACGGCACTCACAGTCGATGCTTCCGACATGGCAGTCGGTGGAGTCCTGGAGCAGCTCGTCGAGGGCTAGTGGCGACCACTTGCTTTCTTCAGCCGGCACCTACGGCCACTAGAGGTGAAGTACAGCGCTTTCGACAGAGAGTTGCTATCGCTCTACCTGGCTGTCCGGCATTTCCGGTACTTCCTCGAGGGAAGGGAGTTCACTGTGTATACGGACCACAAGCCCCTCACCTTCGCACTAGCCAAGGTATCAGACCCATGGTTGGCTCGGCAGCAGAGGCACCTGTCCTTTATTTCAGAATTCACCATGGATGTCCGCCACATCGCAGGGAAGAACAACGTCATCGCCGACACACTGTCTCGCCCCTGCCTCCACTCAGCGGGCATATTGTCCTCAGGAACAGACTACACAGCACTGGCGGAAGCACAACGGTCGGACACCGAGATCCTGGCACCGCACCGCCATTTCGGGGCTCCAGTTGGAGGATGTCCCCATCGGCCCGGCAGCGGATCGACTCCTGTACGACGTGTTTACCGGCAAATCCCGACCCGTGGTACCAACAGCCTGGAGGCGCCGGGTGTTCGACACGCTGCACAACCTGGCCAACCCATCCATCCGGGCATCCATCAAGCTGGTAGTGGACAGATTTGTCTGGCACGGTTTGCGTAAACAGGTCGGATACTGGGCCAGGACCTGTGTACACTGCCAGACTGCCAAAGTCCAGCGGCACATGAAGGCTCCCCTCCAGTAGTTCCAGCCAACGCTCAGGAGGTTCCAACACATCCACATGGACATTGACGGCCCCCTGCCAGTCTCCTGGGGCGCCAGATATATCTTTACCATGGGAGACAGGTTCACCAGATGGCTGGAAGCCGTACCGCTCGCAGACACGTCCACTGAGACCTGTGCCAGGATGCTCATTGCAAACTGGATCGCCAGGTTCGGCCTCCCATCACCTCCGACAGAGGGGCGCAGTTCACGTCTGGTTTGTGGACAGCACTGGCGCAGCTCCTGGGCACCTAGCTGCATCACACCACAGCATACCATCCCCAGTCCAACGGTTTGGTAGACCGATTCCACCGGCATCTCAAGTCGGCCTTGATGGCGCGCCTCAGGGGCCCCAACTGGACAGATGAGCTTCCCTGGGTCCTACTGGGCATCCGCACAGCCCCCAAGGAGGATCTGGGCACCTCCTCAGTGGAATTGGTCTACGGCGCCCCCCTGATGGTCCCGGGCGAGTTGGTACCAGAGGCCCGAAGTTCAGAAGAAACTCCAGCAGCAGTACTAATGAGGCTGTGGGACAAGGTAGGGACCCTAGCACCGGTCCTGACCTCCAGGCATGGTCCCATGCCATCCTTCACCCCTAAAGACCTCTGAGACTGTGAGTATGTTTTTACTTGCAGGGGCATGCACAGGTCACCTCCACAGCGGCCGTACGAAGGACCCTTCAAGGTGATCCGGCACAACGGATCCATGTGTGTCGTGGAGGTGGGTAGCCGGGAAGAGACTTTTACAGTGGACCGCCTCAAATCGGCGCACTTGGACATTGAGCAACCAGTGAGGGTACCCGCACCGCGTGGGCGTCACTGGCCACCCACGCAAGCCACGCGGACTAGGGGCTCCACTCCCCCGATGGATGTTCCTGGGGGGGGTGGTGTGGCGTCCTGCACACATGGGACTCGAACTGCCATCGGGAGCCACGGGCAGACACGCGGTAGCGCTTTTTGAACTACCCACTCGGGGCGGACTCTCCGGGGACAGTTGGACGTCACTTCCGCCCCATGGGTCGCAGGGGCCCTTGGGTAGAGAGTTTTTGCATGCTTTTTGGAATCAGTAAAGGTTTTTGAATTCAGTACTCTCTGTCTCCGTGTGTTCCTTGTGTAGCGCGTTGCGTGCAGCTACAAATGATCCTTTTTGACATCCGACAACAAGTAAGGGTTAAAAGAATGAGACTCCATACTTGAAATAGCCAGACAGGTGGTTTGACAGTTTACGGTGCATTGACTGAATTGGGAAAGTCCTGATTTTCAGTGATGTTGTAGCGGCTAGCTACACACTATGAAATGAAGACACAGAGTCGCTGGTTCCAAAATCAGAGGTCGAATCTCGACAGGGGCGAAATATCCGAAAACTTCCCGTGCTACAGTTCTCGCGCTGACGTCACGCGCGGTCACCTGACCTTCCCGTGTGCGGGCTTTCCCAGCCCAACGCTGGGGAAGAAGGAGGGCCCCGCGCCATCTTGGATTGGGGCCTCCGACGACGTTGGGATGTCGGGAGCCGGTTCGATGCCGGTGCGGTGAGTCGCTACAATGTTTAGTTTTTATCCATAAAGACACAGCAACTCCATCGTTCTGGTAAGTTGAATGGGAAACCTGTTAGTGAAATAACACAAAGAGTGCAGCAATGCAACATTGTGAGCAGGTTTTAGACTGCCACATTTAACCTCATAGGGTTCCTCAGCTGGTGAATATGCAATTTGGGCATGAATAACCTCATTTTTATTTAACAGAGATACTGGACCAGTGATATTTACCAACAAGTTTCTTCCAGAGACATGCTGGTTAATTCAGTTGGATGAAGTGACAATATAGTTTTCAACAAAATTGCCAATTGACTGTTTTGATAACAGGCAGCTAAACCCCAATGGCCATTTCATGCCAAGTCACAATTCAACATCTGCACAATTGCTGAAGAACACGATGATGCTGGAGGAACCCAGCAGGCCAAGCAGCATCCGTGGAAAAAAGCAGGCAGTCAACATTTTGGGTCAGGACCCTTCTTTACGACTGAAGATAGGAAAAGAGGAAGCCCAATATATAGGAGGGAAAAACAGAGCAGTGATAGGTGGACTAAAGAGGGGAGGTGGGGTGGGCACAAGGTGGTGATAGGGAGATGCAGGTAAGAGATAGTGATAGGCAGGTGTACAGGGGAGGAGGGGAGAGCAATCTACCTGGGGATGGGTCAAAGGTAAGGAGAGAAAAAAAAGGGTGGGTAGAAAAAAGAGAAATAGGCTAGGAAAGGGAAGAAAAGGAAAGACATGGTGGCAGTGGGGGGTCTAGTGGGAGAAGAGGTTTGGGGATTACTTAAAGTGGGAGAATTCAATATTCATGCCATCAAGCTGCAAGGTTCCAAGATGGAAAATGAGGTCTCCAGTTTGTGCTTGGAATCCTCCTGGCAGTGGAGGAGCCGAGGACTGACATATCTGTGATAGTGTGAGAGGGGGAGTTGAAGTGACTGACAACAGGGAGATGCAGATCGCTCCTTACCTTTGACCCATCCCCCGGTGGATCTGCTCTCCTCTCCTCCCCTGCACACCTGCCTATCACTATCTCTTACCTGCATCTACCTATCACCACCTTGTGCCCACCCTGCCTCCCCTCTTTTGTCCGCTTATCACTGCTCTGATTTTCCGTCCTATATATTGGGCTTCTCCTTTTCCTATCTTCAGTCCTGAAGAAGGGTCTTGACCTGAAACGTTGACCGCCTGCTTTTCTGCACGGATGCTGCCTGGCCTGCTGATTTCCTCCAGCGTCATAGTGTTTTTCACCCAGATTCCAGCATCTGCAGTCCTTTGTTTCTCCACATGTAGCTGGTTTTGTAGACAAGCTCATTCTTATCTAGATCTGAGATTTTACTTGATTCTGCATTATATTCTATAATTATTCTTCTTGAGGCAAAAGCAGGAACTAGTGTGATATGGACATCAACCTTTTCAACTGAAATAAGCAATGTTCCACAAACAGTTAATTAAACTTTACTGCTGAGCCACTGGTTCCTTTTGAAATAGGAGTGTCTGGTGGTAAGATTATATTTCTGACAGAGGATATATTTTAGAGAGAGCACTGTGTATGCTGTGAGTGCCACTCCTTTTGCCTGGCTGGTGTGTCAGCACCACACCTCGTAACACACACTAGAAGAACTTGCCTGCAGGCACCCAACTGAGGTATTTGTGGTTGTTGTGTGATAGACGTAGCACTAGTTCTGCAGTGTTTCTTGTGCTCTCATCTAACAAGCACAAGCCACAGCTTAATTGGTCAGTGAATGCTGTAAACAGTGGCGGCAGGACACATTTTTCAGTTAATTGCCATTCAAACTACTGAACAAGAGTCAATCACTTCTGTAGATTTTGTCCCAAAAAGAGACACAAGAATCATCTTCATTTGTTATGTAAAATTGCTTCTGTGATTTTCATTAACTGAATTAGTTATTTTTGTTTTCCTTTGGTGTAAACCTTATAGCAAAGGTTTGACTCATTTTTGGAGGTAGCCATGTTCCATTCTCTCCTGCTGTAGCCCAGGTCCTCACAGATGTTTTGAGAATCACCTTTGTTTATATTTTCTGATTTCTTGTAGTGGATGCCTATGTTGTGGAATTGGCCACAGAGGTCAGTACTGCTACTTTTCTGCTCACAGAGTCATAGTGCTATACAGCACGGATACAGGTCCTTCAGTACAATGAGTCCATGCCGATTACGGTGCCCACACAGCTAGTCCCAAGTTCCTGTGTTCGGCCCATATCCCTTTAAGCCCCACCCTTCTATGTACATATCCAAGTGCTTAAATGATACTATTGTACCTGCCTCAACCACTACACCACTACCTCTGGCAGTTTATTCCATATACTCACCATCCTCTATGTTGCCCCTCAGGTCCCTTTTAAATCTTTCCCCTCTCACCCTAAACCTACACCCTGTGGTTTTGGACTCCGCTACCCTGGAAAAAAGACTGTTACTGTCCACCTTATCTATGCCTCTCATATTTTTAAACATTTCTATAATGTCGCCCCTCATTCTCCTACATTTCAAGGAATAAAGACCTAGCCCAGCCAACCTCTTCCTATGACTCAGGCCCTCTAGTCCTGGCAACACCCTCATAAATCTTTTCTGCACTCTTTCCAGTTTAACCATGTCTTTTCTATAACAGGGTGACCAAAACTCTACACAGTACTCCAAGTGTGGCCTCACCAACAACTTAGACAACTGCAACATAATGTCCCAACTCCTATACTCAATGCACTGACTGATGAAGGCAGGCATGCTAAACCCTTTTTTCAACACCCTGCCTACCTGAGATGCCACTTTCAATGAACTATGCACTTGTACTCCTAGGTCCCTCTGTTCCATTACACTCCCTAGTGCCCGACCATTCATGGTATATGTCCTAGTTGGTTTGACTTTCCAAAACTTTCCACATTTACAACAAGGGTCCCAACACTGACATCTGCAGCACACCACTACTCACCGGCATCCATTACGAGAAACAACCTTCAACCACCACCCTTTGCTTCATACCTCTGAGCCAATTTTGAATCCACATAACTCGCTCTCCCTGGATTCCATGGGGCCTAACCTTCCGGATCAGCCTGCCATGTGGGATCTTGTCAAAGGCCTTGCTAAAGTCCAAATAGACAACATCAACTGCCTTCGTCTACCTGAGCATCAATTACTTCTGCAGATTTTGTCCCAAAAAGAGACAAAAGAATCATCTTCATTTGTTATGTAAAATTGCTTCTGTGATTTTCATTATGTTTATGATATTCATAATTGATGCTCAGATTAGATTGAATGAAATGGTAGATGGTGAGGGAGGGGCACTGGCCTCCTCTTCTGCTTGAAGGGGTATGGGGGGGGCACTAAGTTCTTCTGGGAAAAAGGCGGTTAAACAAGACCCTTAAGAGGGAACTTGGGGTCCACGTTCATAGCTCCCTGGAGGTGGCTACACAAATTGATAGGGTGATAAAGAAGGCATATGGCATGCTTGCCTTCATTAGTCGAGGCACTGTGTTCAAGAGTCAGGAAGTTACGCTGCAGCTTTATAAAACTTTAGTTAGGCCGCATCTGGAGTATTGCATTCAGTTCTGTTTACCCCATTATAGGAAGGATGTTGAGGATTTGGAGAGGGTGCAGAAGAGGTTTACCAAGATGCTGCCTGGATTAGAGGGCATGTGCTATGAGGAGATGTTGGGCAAACTTGGGCTGCTTTCTCTGGAGCAGCAGAGGCTGAGGGGAGATCTGATAGAGGTTTATACAATAATGAGAGGCATAGACAGAGCAGACAGCCAATTTCTTTTCCCCAGCGTTGAAATGTGTAATACCAGAAGGCATGTATTTAAGGTGAGATGAGTAAGTTCAAAGGAGATGTGCGGGGCAAGCTTTTTACACAGAGAGTGGTAGGTGCCTGGAATGTGCTGCCTGGGGTGGTGGCAGAGATAAATATGATAGGGGCATTCAAGAAGCTCTTAGACAGGCACATGAATGTGATGGAAGTAGTAGGATATGGACGTTGTGTAGGCAGAGGGATTAGTTTAGTTGGGCATTTTATTACTAATGTAATTGGTTTGGAACAATATTGTGGGCCAAAGGGCCTGTTCCTGTGCTGTACTGTTCTATGTCCTATGTTCTATGACTGACGAGGGCAGTGTGGTGGACGTTGTCTACATGGACTTTAGCAAGGCCATTGACGAGGTATCACATGGTAGGCTGATCCTGCAGGTTAGAACACATGAGATCCAGGGTTAGTTAGCAAAGTGGATACAAAATTGGTTTGGTGGAAGGAGCCAGAGGGTGGTAGTGGAGGGTTGTTTTTCAGATTGGATGCCTGTGAGCAGTGATGTGTTGTTGGGATCAATGCTGGCTTCCCTTCTGTTTGTTATATACAGTATAGTAATGATTTGGATGAGAATGTAGGTGGCATGATTAGTAAGTTTGCAGATGACACCAGAATTGGTGGTATAGTGGATGGTGAAGGAGGATATTGATCAACTGGGAAAGTGTGCAAAGGAATGGCAGATAGAATTTAACTCGCGCATATGCAAAGTGATGCATTTGGGAAGTTAAATCAGGCCAGGACATACACAGTGAATGGCAGGACCCTAGTAGTGTTGTTGAACAGAGAGACCTAGGAGTACTAGTATATAGTTTCCTGACAGTGGTGACACAGGTGGACAAGTTGGTGGAGAAAGCATATGGCATGCTTGCCTTCATCGGCCATGGCATCTAGTACGTGAGTTGAGATGTCATGATACGATTGTACAAAATGATGGTTAGGCCGCACTTGGAATATTGTATGCAGTTCAGGTCACCATACGGTCGGAAGGATGTAATTAAGCCAGAGAGGGTGCAGAAAAGTATCAAAAGGATGTTGCTGGGACTGGAGGGCTTCAGTTATAAGCAGAGATTGGATAGGCTGGGACTGTTTTCCCTGGAGCAAAGGAAGCTGAAGGGTGACCTTATAGAGGTTTATAAAATCATGAGGGGGGATTGATAGGGTCAACAGTCACATTTTTTTCCCAGGATAGGGGTATATAAAACTAAAGGGCATAGATTTAAGGTGAGAGAGAGTAAATATTTATATGGTGCAAGCTACCAGAAGAGGTGATAGGTGGAGTATAAGTACAGTGTTTAAAAGATAGTTGGACAGGTACATGGATAAGAAAGGTTCAGAGGGAATTACGCCAAATGCAGGCAAATTGGATTAGCTTCGATAGGCATCTTGGTCAACATGGATGAGCTGGGCTGAAGGGCCTTTTTCCATGCTGTCTAATTCTCTGAATCTATGATCCATGTGTGGCCGACTTGTCAAACTGGCCTACTCACAGTGAGGAAATCTGCTGCCCTTACCCGCTCTTTTGTGAGTCTGGAGTCAGATTGTGGTTGACCCTTAACTGCCCTCTTGTGTGGTCTGGTAAGATAATCAGTTCAAAGGTGTTTTGTCACAACTCTCTCATGGGCAGAACAGATGGACAATACATAGTGGTTTAGCCAGCGATTCGCACATGCTGCAAGTGAATAAAATGAATTCTAGAGGCCCAAAAAAACATTACTTGGATCTTATAAGATAGACATTTTATTTATTTATTCATCACATGTACATCAAAACACAGTGAAATGCATCTTTTTGTGTTACTGAGAATGTGCTGGGGGGCAGCCCGAAAGTGTCACCACTCTTCCAGCGCCAGCATAGCATGCCCACAGCTCCTAACCTGAACGTCTTTTGGAATGTGGGAGGAAACTGGAGCACCCGGAGGAACCCACGCAGACACAGGGAGAATGTACACACTCCTTACAGGCGGTAGCAGGTATTGAACCTGGGTCGCTGGCGCTGTAGTAGCATTACACTTACTGCTACACTACCATGCCGCCCACATTTCCCTTTCTGTCCGTGACACCAGTTGGGCTAACTGATTTGTGTACGTGTTTTCGTTGGATGTTTTCTGTCCTCATGAATCTTGCCTTTGTTTTTTTGGTTAGTAAACATAGTCTTGAGACAGATTCTATTGCAAACCTCCTTTGCCAAATGATGCAGAGCTTACCAGCATGCTGCACTTTACCATCAGCCTCCAAGGTTGAGCAATCAGGCATAACTTGATTGATGCCTTTCAGTACATGCTATCATCCCCAATCAAAAACCAAAGGCCGTCCCATGATTACTAATTTCTACCAGCATATCAACAATTCCTGTGCCTCTGAGGAATGGAAAATTACTTGAAAAATCTGATAACAAAAACTAAACAATTCTAACACCTACTTGACAATGTGCAGTGGCTGCTGTCTTGTCCAAGCTTGAAAGCAAAACGCATGTCAAAACATGAAAATGCTGCTGGTTCTGTTCAGCAAACAGCACCAGCACACACATTTTCCAAACATGAGAACATTTTTTCTTTAAACCTTCTTTGGCCAGACTGGCCCCGGTTCACCCACTACTTCCCTACCGCACCCTCCGCATTATGTAGACAAAGAGGGAACTGTTACTTTAATTCCAGTAAATGTCTGTTCACCCGAGTGTATTCCTCTGGACAATGTGCAGCCAGGAGATCATTCAACTCTTGGAAGAATCACATCTGATGCAGTTGTTCATCTGTACTTTCCAACTGGACTCACTGGGTACAGATTACCTCCAAGTTTAATTTCATCTCCTCAGAAGTAACATCCATAAAACATAGTACAGGAACAGGCACCTTGGCCCACAATGTCTATGTCAAACATAATGCTGAATGAAAATAATTCCCTTCTACCTTGACATGATCCCTCCATTCCCTGCATGTTCATGTGTCTAACAGCCTCTAAAATGCCATTATCTTATTTGCTTCAACCACTGCAGCCTGTTCCAGGCACCTTCCACTCTCTGTGTAAAAACAACTTGCCCTCCGTGTAAAAAAACTTGCCCCACACATCTCCTTTGAAAAGTGGCCATTTGTACATCTCTAAAGCAAGCCAGAAATATGAAAACAGATAGTTAGAGTTTCTATAGATACTTTAAAAAAAGAGTAAACAAACCACAGGTACACAGGATGGTGAAGAAGGCAAATGGCATACTTGCCTTCATTGGTCGGGGCATTGAGTACAAGAGTTGGGACATTGGGTTACAGCTGTACAAGACATTACAAGACTCCCTATAGCATGGTGACCAGAACTGCGCAGCTGGAGTATTGTAGAGACGATAGGGAAAGGATTCACAAGGATGTTGCTGGGACTGGAGGGCTTGAACGTAGAACATAGACCAGTACAACATAGTACGGGTCCTTTAAATTTAAGTTTTACTTACAGCGTGGTAACAGGCCCTTCCGGCCCAACGAGTCCGCGCCGCCCATTTTAAACCCAAATTAACCTACCCGTACATCTTTGCAATGTGGGAGGAAACTGGAGCACCCAGAGGAAACCCATGCAGACACGGGAGAATGTACAAACTCCTTACAGACAGCGACGGGAATCGAACCCCGATCGCTGGCGCTGTAATAGCATCGCGCTAACCACTACTCTACTGTATCGTAGGCCAATATCTTTGATCAATCTAACCCTTCCCTCCTACACAGCCCGCAACCTTCATTTTTCTTACACCTATGCGCCAATCTAAGAGTATTTTAAATGTTCCTATTGCATCAGCCTATACCACCACCCCCAACAGTACGTTCCAGGCACCTACCACTCTCTGTGTAAAAAACCTACCTGTGACCCTAAACTTTCCTCCACTCACTTTAAACGGATGTATTTTGTTATTGGCCATTGCCGCCCTGGGGAAAAGGTGCTGGCTGTCCACTCTGTCTATGCCTCTCATAATCTTAAATGCCTCTATCAAGTCACCACACATCCTCCTACGCTCCAAAGAGAAAAGCCCTAGCTCACTCAACCTTTCCTCATAAGACATGTAATCCAGGCAGCATCCTGGTAAATCTCCTCTGTACCCTCCCTAAAGCTTCCACATCCTTCCTACAATGAGGCAACCAGAACTGAACACAATACTCCAAGTGTGGTCTAACCAGAGTTTTATAGAGCTGCAACATTACCTCACGGCTCTTGAACTCAATCCCCCGACTAATGAAGGCCAGCATACCATACGCCTTCTTAACTATCCTGTCAACTTGCATGGCAACTTTGAGGGATCTATGGACTTAGACTCGAAGATCTCTCTGTTCCTCCACACTGCTAAGAATCCTGTCATTGACCTTGTATCACTTCACACTTTTATAGATTGAACTCCATCTGCCACTTCTCTGCTCAGCTCTGCATCTGTAACCTATGACAACCTTCTACACTAACCACAACACCACCAACTTTTGTGTCATCTGCATATTTACTAATCCACCCTTCCATTTATAAAAATCACAAAGAATAGGGGTCCCAGAACAGATCCCTGTGGAACACCACTAGTCACTGACCTCCAGGCAGAATACTCTCCATCTACTACCACCCTCTGCCTTCTATGGGTATGTCAATTCTGAATCCATGCAGCCAAATTTCCATGGATCCCATGCCTCATGACTTTCTCGATGAGCCTACCATGGGGAATCTTGTCAAACACCTTACTAAAATCCATATACACCACATCCACTGCTCTACCTTCATCAATTTGTTTTGTCACGCCCTCAAAAAACTAAATTAGGCTTGTGAGGCATGATCTGCCCCTCATAAAGCCATGTTGACTATCCCTAATAAGACTATGCTTCTCCAAATGCTCATAAATTCTATCCTTAAGAATCCTCTCCAATGGTTTGCCCACCACTGACATAAGATGCACTGGTCTATAATTCCCAGGATTATCCTCATTACCTTTCTTGAAAAACGGAACAAGATTTGCCATCCTTCAATCCTCTGCACCTCTCCTGTGGCCAGAGAGGATGCAAAGGTCATCTTTAACGCCCAAGCAATCTCTTCCCTTGCTTGCAGTAGTAACCTGGGGTATATCCTGTCCGGCCCCAGGGACTTATCTATCCTAATGTTTTCAGAAGCTCCAACACTGCCTCTTTCTTAACATCAACATGCTCCAGCACATTAGCCTATTCCACGCTGACCTCTCATTCGTCAAAGCCCCCCTCTCTGGTGGACACTGAAGCAAAGGATTCATTAAGGACCTCCCCTACCTCTTCTGACTCCAGACACTTATTTCCCTCTTATCCCTAAGTGGTCCTACCCTCACTCTAGTCATCCTCCTATTCTTCACATGTGTGTAGAATGCCTTGGGGTTTTCCTTTATCCTACTCACCAAGGCCTTCTCATGTCCCCTTCTAGCTCTCCTAAGTCCCTTCTTAAGCTCTTTCCTGGCCACCTTATAACTATCAAGAGCCCTGTCTGATTTTTGCTTCCTAAACCTTAAGTATGCTTCCTTCTTCCTCTTGACTAAATGTTCCACTTCTCTTTCCAGTCATGGTTCCTTCACACTACCATCATTTCCCTGTCTCAGTGGGACAAACCCATCCAGAACCATATGCAAGTGTTCTCTAAACAATCTCCACATTTCTGTTGTGCATTTCCCTGAGAATATCTGTTCCCAATTTACGCTCCTAAGTTCCTGCCTAATACCGTCGTAATTAGCCCTCCCCCAATTAAATACTTTCCCATATCGTCTGCTCCTGTCCTTTCCGTGGCTATGCTAAAGATCAGGGAGTTGTGGTCACTGTCTCTGAAATGCTCACCCACCGAGAGGTCTGTCACCTGACCAGCTTCATTGCCTATTACTAGATCCAGTATGGCCTCTCCCTAAGTCAGCCTGTCCACATACTATGTCAGGAATCCTTCCTGGACACGCCTAACAAATTCTGCCTCATCTAAACCTATTGCACTAAGGAGGTGCCAATCAATATTAGGGAAGTTGAAGTCACCCATGACAACAACCCTGTTATTTTTGCATCTTTCCAAAACCTGCCTACTTATCTGCTCCCCAGTGTCCTGGTTGCTATTGGGTGGCCTATAGAATACTCCCAATAGAGTGATTGTTCGCTTCCTGTTTCTGACTTCCACCCACACTGGCTCAGTTGATGATCCCTCCACAACATCCTCCCTTTATGCAGTGGTGATACTATCCTTGATTAGGAATGCGACTCCCTCCCTCTTTCACCTCTGCCCAATTCATCCATGCCGACTTGTGCACCCATCCATATCATTCTCATCTTGCAGCACTTGGTCCATAGCTTTCTATGCCTAAACAATCCAAGTGTTTATCTGGACAATTCTTAAATGCTGGCAGTGACCCAACTTCAACCACTCTTTCAGGCAGTGCATTCCAGGTACTCACCATTCTCTAATAAGTGAGGAATGTACCCCTCAGATACCCTCTAAATCCTATCTGAGGGCTGTGCGCCAAATGCAGACAGATGGGCATAGACGAGTTGGGCTGAAGGGCCTATTTCCACGCTGTATGACTCTATGACTCTAAATCTCTTTCCCCTTACTCTAAGTCCATGTCCTCTAGTTTTATCTATCTCTGATATGGAGAAAAGTGTCCTGCAGTCTACCCTATCTAGATCCCTCATAATTTTATCCACCTCAAACAAGTTCCTTCTCTCTAGGGAGAACAGACCTCGCCCCTCCAGTCTCTCTTCATAACTGAACTGCTCCATCCCAGGCAAGATCCAAGCGAATCTCCTCTGCACCCTCTCCATTGCTATCACATCCTTCCTTTAGAATAGTGACCAGAACTGCATGCAGTACTCCCGCTGCAGTCTGACGAAGGTTTGGAATATAGCCTCCCTACTTCTATACTCAATGCCCCGACTAATTAAGGCAGTATCCAATATGCATTCATTATCTATGTGTGTTGCCACCTTATAGGATCTTTGAACTTGTACTCCAAGGTTGCTCCTTTCTTCAATACTCCCTAAGACCCTACCATTTGTAACTTGCATCTACTACCCTGCCCTCATCAATGCAGTTTTTTACCTCTTCAACGAATTCAGTGAAATTGGTCAAACAAGATCTGCCCTTGACAAAGCTATTTTGGCATCTCCAATTAGTTCCTACTTTTCCAAGTCATCACTAATCCTCTCTCTCAGAATTTCTTCCAGTATTTCCCTACCACTGATGTGAGACTCGCAGGTCTAGAGTTACCAGGTTTTTCCCTGCTGCCTTTCTTGAAAAGGAGGACCACATTTTCTGTCTTCCAGTCATCTGATACTTCACTTGTGTCCAGCAAAGATATTAAAATTTCTTCCCTTGCCTCCCATAGCAGCCTGGAATAAATCCCATCTGATCCTGGGGATTTATCCACCATTAAGCCCGTTAAGGCATCCTCTTCTTTATTTCTGGTAACCTGCACTATACTTACACCTATCTCTTCACTGAATCCTACAACTTCAAAGTCTATTTCTTTTGTGAATACCAGTGAAAAGTATTCATTTAGGACTTCGCCTTTCCTTCTGGCTCACTGCATGCGTTGCCCACGTTGTCCCTACTGTGCCCTACAATTTACCTTGTTATTCTTTTGCCCTTTGAATATTTTCTTGTAGAACACCTCCACATTTACCTTAATCCTGTCTGCCAATTATTTTTTCATGCCTTCCTAATTTCCTTTTTTAACATTTCCCTCTAGTTTCATACTCTTGGTGGCCCTTTCCCTGTCATTAATTCTCTGTACCTGCCTAATGCTTCCAGTTTTTTTCTTTATCCAACCCTCAATATCCCTTGACATCCAAGGTTTCCTCTACTTTTTTCTCTGGCTTTTACCCTTACAGGAACATGTTGGCCTTGAACTCTTTGAATTTTTCCTTTGAATGCTTCCCAATGTGCAGGTGTAGACTTAACTGCAAGTAGGTGCTACAATCTACCTTTGTAGATCCTCCTTTATGTTAATGAAATTGGCCTTCCACCAGTTTAAGACCTTTATTACTGGTCTATCCTATTTCTTTTCCTTAACAAGTTTAAAATATGCAGGGTTATGGATACTATCTCCAAAACAATCCCCCACTGACATTCCATCTACTTGACCAGCTACATTCCCCAAGATAAGGTCCAGTAATACTCATTCCCTTATTGGCCTATCCACATATTGCATCAAAAGGGTCTCCTGGACACACCTCAGAAATTCCACCCATGCTTTTAACACTAAGGCAATTCCAGTTTATAGAAGGGAAATTGAAATCGGCCATTTTTATTGTACCTTTCTCATATCTGCCTACGTATAGGTTCCTCTACCTCCTGTTGACTGTTGGGAGATCTGTAATACACCCCTAGCAAAATGATGACACCTTTTTTGTTTGAGAAGCATCCCTTAGCACTGAAGTAATGCAATTTTTGACTAACAGTGCAATACTTCCTCCCCTTTTACTCCTCCCTCTGTCTCACCTGAAAATTCCATACCTGAGTTGCCAATCCTGCCTGTCCTTCAACCATGTCTTAGAGAAGGCAACAATATCACAGACTTCCATGTTAACTAAAACTACTTTACTAGTTATATTCCTTGCATTCAAATAGGTGCAATTTAGCTTTGAATTCCCTTGATGCACACTTACTTGCTTGTTCTGCCTGCTGGACTTACGCACTCTTTCTCTTCCAGATGACTGTACATCTCCATCTGAACAACTACTGTGAGCTCCTTTCCCCTGCCAACTCAGTTTAAGCATTCCCCAACAGCACAAGCCAACCTGCCAGCAAGGATGTTGGTCCCATTCTGGTACAACTCATCCTGCTTATACATGTCCCACCTTCGCCAGAAATGGTCCTAAAGATCCAGGAACCTAAAGCCCATCATCTTGCACCACCCTTCAGCCACATACTCCTCTGATCAATCCTTCTATTCCTATACTCACCAGCTCATGGTACTGCAAGCAATCTAGAGGTCCTGCTCTTTATATTGCTACCTAGCTCCCTAAACTCATGTTGCAGGACCTCATCCCCTCTCCTACCTATGTCAGTGGTACCTACATGTACGTCAGCGGTACCTACATGTACTACAGCCTCTGGCTGTTCAACCTCCCGTTTCTGAATGTCTTGCAGCTTCTCTGAAACATTCTTGATCATAGCATAAAGAAGACAACATACCAACCTGAAGTCTCTTTTGAGGCTACGAAAGAATCCAGCAGGGTATACTTATTAGAGAAGGGAATGACCACAGGTGTCTCCTGCACCACCTGCCTGCCCTGTCTGTCCTTCCTGGTGGTAAACTATCTCCTTTCTTTCTGTACCTGTGGAGTGATCAGCTCAGCCAATGCACTGTCTACTACATTTTCCACGTCCAGGCTGCTCCATAACAAGTCCATTGGCAGCTCTAACTGCTCTAAGAGCTGCAGCTGGACACACTTCCTGCAGGTGTAGTCATCAGGGACATTGGAAAAGTGATCTCCCCTATCCTGGAGGAGGACCATACCACTGCCCCAGCCTCCATAACCTCACTATGAGATAGTAAGATTGAAGAAAAAAACCTTACCTTGTCTGCTACTCACTGAAGCCCGATGCTCACCAACTGCAGCACTTCCACCAAAATGGCCGCTCCAAAATGGTGACTCCTGCTAGAGCTTGCTCCCCCTCCTTGCTGCTAGGCCTGCCAGTAGAGAAAAAGGGAAGCCAATGAGTATTTTGGTTAGATTTCCAAAGGCATTTGATATGGTGCATGAATAGGTGATAAGAAAGAGTGAACTCGTAAACTGGTTGACAAGAAGCAATGTGTGATGTGCCATTGGTTCAGTGCTGGGACCTCAGTTTTTTATAGTTTGTGTAAATTACTTGGATGAATGCACTGAAGGCGTGAATGCTAAATTTGTTGATGACACAAAGATCTGGCAAATGGAGTAAAATGTGGGAAACTGAAATTAAATACTTTGGCAGGAAAAATGAAACAAACATTTCTAAATAGTGAGGCTACTGGGTGTCCGAATGCATTATTCCCAAAAGACTAATATGCAGGTACTGTGTAATTAGGAAAGTGAACAGAATGTGATCATTTATTTTTGGGGAAATTGAATATTGAAGAAGGGAGGTTATGCTTTAGTTATGTAGGGTATCAAAAACAGGAAGGCTTCGGTTAAAGGTGAGAGGAAGGAGTTTTGAAGGGGATCTGAGGGGAAATATTTTTACACAGCAAGTGGTTGGTATCTGGAATATTCTGCTAGAAGAGGTAGTGGCATCAGATATTTCAGAGGCACCCATTAGGACTATGCCTTGACTATTCAAGGCATTGTCTAAATGCTTCCTAAATGCCATTATTGTATCTGATTCTACCACCTCCTGCAGGAGCAGAGAGGTAACATGCAGACACTCATTTGTCTTCTGCAGGACCAGTCACATACTTCCCTACGCAACTCAAAGTTATAAAATCATAGAGGCATGCAACACAGAAACAGACCCCTTGGCCCAGCCAGCCGGTACCAACCTCCAAGCACCCATTTACACTAACCTTACACAAATCACATTTAATTCTCCCCACATTTCCATAACTCCCTCAGATTCCATCACTCACCTACACTCTAGGGACAATTTACAGTGGCCAATTAAGCTACCAACCTGCATGTCTTTGGAATGTGAGAGGAAACTGGAGCATCTGGAGGAAAACCACATGGTCACAAAGAAAACTGCAGACTCCACACACAGATCACACAAACTCCACAAAGAGGTCAGGATTGAACCCGAGTTGTTGGAGCTGTGAGGCAACAGTTATGCCACTATGCCACCCCTTTACATCATGACCAGAGTCCTGCTTGGGTTGAGCAAAGACCTGACTCCAGGGAGAGGAATCAAAGATAGCAAGAAACGGGCACTTGCGAATTGAAATATATCAGTGGATTGGTTTTGGATCTGGAAAATTGGTAGAGCATTCTGGGTTCTAGCATATCAGTGTCCTCTTATTATCCATTTTCCGGGATGTGAACTTTTCTAGCAAGGCCAATGTTTATTGCCCATTCCTAATTACCCTTGAGAAGATGGTGGTGAGCTACCTTCTTGGACCACTTAAGTTTTTCTGGTGAAGATACTCCCACCTCGCAGCTGGTTGGGAAGTTCCAGGAGTGACAGTGAAGGATCGATGATACATTTTCAAGTCAAGATGGTGTTCCTATGCACCTGCTGCTCTTGTCCTCCTTGGTGGTAAAGGTTGCAGATTTGAGAGGTGCCACTGGAGTAGCCTGGGCAAATAAATGCAGTGCATTTTGTAGGAGGTATGCACTGCAGGCTCTGTTGGTCATTGAAGAGGCAATTAATGTTCAGTGCGGTGCACAGGTTGCTAGTCAAATGGATTGCTTCATCTTGGAAAGCTTCAAGCTTCTTGAGTATTGCTGGAGCTGCACTCATCCAATCAAGTGGAGAATATTTCATCATACTCCTGACTTGTGCCTGGCAAATGGTCAAAAGGCTTTGGGGTGTCACTTACCATGAATACTTAGTCCCTAATAAGCCACAATACTTAGGTAACTTATGTAGTTGGTTCAAATGAATTTCTGATCAATGGTGGTTGGACTCACTAACCCTAACCCTAACCACAGGTGTGGGACACAGCAATGGTAATCCCATTGAATGTGAAGGGTAGGTAGTTTGACTCTCTCTTGTTGGAGATGGTTATTACCTGACACTTTTGTGGTGTGAATATTATTTGCCACTTATTACCCCATGCCTAAATGTTGCCAGGACTCACTGAATATAGGCACCCTTCAGTTGCTGAGGAGCTATGAATTGCGCAATCATCAGTAAACATACCCACATCAGACCTTATGATGGAAGTCAGAGAGTCATGCCGGCCAAGATGCCCATCTAAGCTAGTTCCATTTGCCTACATTTGGCCCATAATCCTTTACACCTTTCCTACCCATGTACTTGTCCAAATGTCTTTTAAACATTATAATTATACCCAACTCTACCACCTTCTCTGACAGCTTATTCCAAATGCCCACCATCCTCTGTCTAAAAAAATTGCCCCTCTGATCCTCTTTCAATCTTTCCCCTCTCATCTTAAACCTATGCCTCTAGTTTTAGACTCCCCTACCCTGAAGAAAAAAAACTATCTACCCTACCTATGCCTCTCATGATTGTGTAAACCTCTACAAAGTCACTCCTCAGATTCCTTCACTCCAGTGGAAACAGTTCCGGCCCATCCAATTTCTCCCTATAACTCAAGCCCTCCAGTCCAGGCAACATCATTGTGAATTTTTTGTGCACCTCTCTAGCTTAATCACATCCCTGCTATAACATGGTGAGCAGACCTGCTCACAATACTGCACAAGTGTGGCCTAACAAATGTTTTATACAATTGTATCATTATATCCTAACTCTTGTATTGATGCCACGACCGATGAAGGCAAGAGTGCCATACGCCCTCTTCGCTGCCTGTCTACCTATGTTGCTACTTTCAGGGTAATGTGTACTTTTACTTATATCCCTCAATCTCTCTTGTTCAACAACACTCACCAGGGCCCTGCCATTCACTGTGTCTGTCCTGTGTTTAACTTCCCAAAATGCATCACTTTGCACTTGCCTGAGTTAAATTGCATCTGCCATTCCTTTGCCCATTTTACCAGTTGATCAATATCCCATTGTAACCTTATACAGCTTTTTTCACTGTCCACTATACCACCAATTTTGTTGTCACCTGCAAACTTACTAATTATGCCATCTATATTCTCATCCAAATTGTTAATGTACTTAACAATTGTTAATGTTCAGCGATCGGGGTTCGATTCCCGTCGCTGTCTGTAAGAAGTTTGTACGTTCTCCCATGTCTACGTGGGTTTCCTCCGGGGTGCTCCGGTTTCCTCCCACATTCTAAAAAAAAGACGTACGGGTAGGTTAATTTGGGTTTAAAATGGTGGTGCGGACTCGTTGGGCTGGAAGGGCCTGTACCACGTTGTAAATAAAAAAAATTTAAAAAAATTTAAAATTTACTTGACAAACAACAGGGGACCAAGCAGCAATCCCTGTAGCACACCACTTGCCAAGGGTGTTCAATGCTCTCAGCTGTTTTTTGATATTGCAGGGAGTGAATCAAACTGGCTTCTGTGATGGGAGGTGTTAAAGGAGGATGCCAAGATGGATCATCTGTTTGACACTTCTACTGAATGTTGTTGTGAATGCCTAGGCCTTTTCTTATAACTCATGTGCTTGCCCCTGCCATCATTGAGGATGGGGATATTGGGGATATTCTTGCAGCCTCCTTCCCCCATTAGCTGTTTGATTGTCCATCACCATTCACAATCAGATATGGTAGGACTGCAGAGCTTCAATCTGACCTGTTGGTTATGAGATTGCTCTGTCTATTGCATATTGTTTTTGCTGTTTTGTATGCATGTATTCCTGTGTCTCAATTAGGCTGGCACATAGGTAAGCCTGGCTCTGCTCCCTGTATGCTCTTTCTGCACACTTCATTGATGCAGGTTGATCTCCTAGTTTGAAAGTATTGATATGGTGAGGGATATGCAGGGCCATGAGGTTACAGGTATGTTGGTATACTATTCTGCTGCTGCTGATGGATGCCCAGTTTTGAGTTGCCAGATATGTTTTGAGTCTAATCCATTTTTCATGGTATTAGTGCCACAATGGATAGACCATAACTGTAAGACCATAAGATATAGGAGCAGAATTAGGCCATTTGGCCCATCGAGCCTACTTTACCATTCAATCATGGCTGATTTTTTTTCAACCACATTCTCCTGCCTTCTTCCTGTAACTGTTAACCTCCGTACCAATCGAGAACCTATCAATCTCTGCCTTAAATATACCCGATGACTTGGCCTCCACAGCCCAATGAATTCTATAGATTCACCACCCTCTGGCTGAAAAAATTCCTCCTTATCTCAGTCTTAAAGGGACGTCCCTTTATTCTGAGGCTGTGCTCTCAGATCCCAGGTTCTCCTACTAATGGAAACATTCTCTCCATGTCCACCCTATCCAGGCCTTCCAGTGTTCCGTATTTCAAATCCACCCTCATCTTTCCAAACTCCATTGAGTACAGGCCCAGATACATCAATGCTTCTCATACATTAAGCTTTTCATTCGCGGGATCATTCTTGTGAACCTCCTCTGGACCCTCTCCAGGGCCAGCACATCTTTCCTTAAATACAGGGCCCAAAATTGCTCCCAATATTCCAAATACAATCTGAGCAACACCTTATACAGCCTCAGCAGTATATCCTTGCTTTTATATTCTAGTCGTCTTGAAATGAATGCTAACATTGCATTTGCCTTCCTTACTACCAACTCAACCTGCAAGTTAACCTTAAGGGAATCTTGAACTAAGACTCCCAAGTCCCCTTTGCACCTCTGATTTCTGAATTCTCTCCTCATTTGGAAAATAGTCTACACCTTTAGTCATTCTACCAAAGCCCACACTTCCCTACACTGTATTCCATCTGCAACTTCTTTGCTCACTCTTCTAACCTGTCCCTCCACTTGGCCACAATGCCATCAGTTCCTTCACTGAGATCATTAATGTATAAAATGAAAAGCTGTGGTCCCAACACTGACCTCTGAGGAACTCCACTAGTCATCAGCAGCCATTGTGAAAAGGACCCCTTTATGTTCACCTTCTGCTTTCTGCCAGTCAGCCATTCTTCTATTCATACTAGTACAATGCCTCTAACACTTGGGCTCTTATCTTGTTTTGGAGCCTTGCGTGTGGCATGTTGTCAAAGGCCTTCTGAAAATCCAAGTAAATAATGTCCATTGACTCTCCTTTGAGAGTGTCCTCAGTGTGAAAGTGAGACTTTGTCTTCAAAAGTTTGTCTGTGTGGTTTGCTTCTACCAATGCTATCATGGGCAGATGTATATTGGTACAGACAAATTCAGGTAGGCTAACTCCTTGTGTTGGTTCACTCATTACCTGCTGCAGACTCAGTCTAGTCTTTAGAACTCAGCCAGTGGTGGTGCACTCAAGCTCCTCTCACTGATGGACATTGAAGTCCTCACCAAACGTATAATTGCTCCTTTCAGTGCTTCTTCCAAGTGTTGTTCAACATGGAGGAACAATGATTTATCAGTTGAGAAAGGGAAGTATGTGGTAATCAGGAAGGAGGTTTCCTTGGCCATGTTTGACCTCATGCTATGAAATTGTGTGAAGCTTCAGAATCAATGTTGAGGACTCAATGTTGAGTATTCCCTCTCTACTTGTATGGCCCACCTTTGATGAGTCTGTTCTGATGATTGGATAAGACATATCCATGGATGGTGATGAAGGTGTATAGTATAATGCCCGTAAGGTATGATGCTGCAAATATGACTATTGTCACCCTAACCCATATGAAACACTGCATAATCTTACTGAAAGCAATATGATTTCTGTATATAGGTTTTTCTAATAAATGATTCTCTACATACTGGCACAGTTGAAAGGAATTCCCATACAGGGCAAAATAGCATCCTTCATTGTGCAGAGAGAATTGGCATTGGTAGGGCAGCTGCCATTATCACTGCAGACCTGCTGTTCCATTTGGAAAAGAGGAGGGTTGAGGAAAACTAATCAAGGAGTTTAAAATTATGAGAGGCCAAGACAGGGTGAATAGGGAAGGGCCATTTTTCTCAGCAGAATAGTGTATAATTGGGAGTGGGGGCTGGAGGGCAGTGAGAAAAAGTTAGAGTGAGTTGGTGAGGATGGGGTAAATTTACAGTAACTGGTAGCAACGTTGAAAGAGAATATCCTCCGCCCAGATAGAAGTGGGGGATAAAAGCTCATTGTCTGAAGAATGATGGAGGTAAAATCCTAATCTCACTTAAAAAATACTTGGATGAGCACATGATGTATCATAATACATGTGGCTAACGATCAAGAATGGGGAAGCTGGAAAGCTTTTTCTCTGGTCATCAGGGACATTTTGGATTGAATGGTCTACTTTCATGCTGTAAATATCTATGAATATATGAAATTTCATGACACTCAATAAGTCATCACTTAGACCTTTCCTGTTCTGGCCTGTGCCCAGTTACTGACTATAGTATCAAGGCCATCAATTCTGGAGGGGAGCTGATGTGACTAATGGCACACCGCAGGACACAACTTCATGCCTCCTATTAGATTCTGTGAATACTCGATACAGTCCTCTGTGACTGATGCTCAATATATTAACAAAATGCTCACATTTTTGGATAAGGGAATTAATGAAAATGAAGCAAAGGTGGGAGACTGGTGGTGAAATGCGGAGGATGGCCGTGATCAAATTGAGTGGCAGAACTGGCTCAAGGGCCTAAATTATATTCCTGCTATTTCTTTGTGACTTATGATAAATGATTGCCTGGTGCTAGATAATGGAAGTCTGCCAATGCCAATGAACTATGGGGAGAGATTTGTCACTGCACTGAGTCATTTGGCTATTGGACTGTAATGTCCCGCTGAGTCACCAGCCACGTGCAATGTGTGGGAGTTTGCTTCTGTTGTAGTGAATTGATTAAATATATATGACTGAAGTATTTGTCATACATATGGAATAAATTACTCTAATCACTTACTGTCAAAAATTGCAGCCAGGAGCGACATGCTTTAATGTCCTCCAAGGCAGATTTACCACCAGTGGAATTTTGTTCCCAGGAAGTCTTCCTGAGTTGGAGTTCACTGTTAAGCTTTGGATGAGATCTTGCTGTCAAATATTGCAGCTTTGGGGAGTGAGGGGCCAGGCCAATATTAAAAGGGCCAAATACACCTCAAATAGTCTTCATGTTTGTGGTGTAATGGTTAATGATTACAATTACTTGGATAAGATAGGATGTAAATATAAGAGACTTTTGGTTTTGTAGTCAAGCAAAAGTGTTAGCATGAGGACATCCCTCTCTACAAAGACCTTCTGTGACATTCAAATACCATGAAAAAAAAGTAAAGCCCAGCCTAACTGTTTTGCAAGATAATCCCTGGGTACCCAGCTGCAACCAACATCCTGTGATCCCCACAGCACCATCCCCACTGCCTCCATCAACCTCTCATCCTTTCAACCAACTGGGTATCAGATTAGAATTCAGGTAGATTCTGAGTTCACTCCTGCCACTCACCTGGCATGGACTGGAATCAGTTGTGGTATTAGTTGTGGCTGGACACAAGTCAATAAAACTCATATTGTTTCTAATATGTCCTCTTGGTGTTATTTATGGATCAAAGGGCAAAAGGTACAAGATGTTGTTTGTGACAGATTTAGCTGATAGGGATTGGACAACACAGAAACAAGCCCTTTGGCCCAATGCCTACATTGATCAAAGTGTCCTCCTAAGTAAGTGTTCTATGGTTCTATTCAAAGGGACCAGCAGAATAAAGTTTCGGCACAGACTAGAAGGGTCGAATGGCCTGTTTTCTGTGCTATAGTGTTCTATAGTTCTATGGTTCTAAGTCCCATTTTCCTGCATTTGGCCCATGTCCTTCTAAACCTTTCCTATCCATGTATCTGTCCAAATGTCTTTTAAACATTGTAATTGTACCTGCCTCTACCACTTCCTCTGGCAGCTTGTTCCACATACCCACCACCCTCTGTGTTGAAAAATTTGACCCTCAGGTCCCCTTTAAATCTTTTCCCTCTCACCTTAAACCTATGGCCTCTAATGTTAGACTCCCCACCCTGGGAAATAGACAGTGACAATCCATCTTATGATTTCATGATTTTATAAACCTATGAGGTCACCCCTCAGCCTCCTTCACTCCAGGGAAAACAGTCCCAGCCTCTCCAGCCTCTCCTTATTACTCAAGCCCTCCAGTCCCAGTAACATCCTTGGGAATATTTTCTGCACCCTTTCCATCTTAACGACCTTCTTCCTACAGCTAGATAACAGGACTGCGCGTAGTACTCCAAGTACGTAGGACGTAGACTGCTTCAAGTGCTGTGGAGTGGTGAACATTGTCCTTCTTGACACTTACCAATTTTTATCAATGCACCATGAAAAGCATCCTATCTGGATGCATCATGGCTTGGGATGGCAACTGCTCTGCCCAGGACCGCAAGGAACTGCAGAGAGTTGTGGACACAGCCCAGCACATCATGGAAACCAGCCTCCCCTCCATGTCTATACCTCTCGTTGCCTTGGTGAAGCAGCCAGCATAATCAAAGACCACACCCACCCGCGTCATTCTCTCTCCTCCCCTCTCCCATCAGGCAGAAGGACACATACCACAGGCTCACGGACAGCTTTTATCCCACGGTGATAAGACTATTGAATGGTTCACTTATACAATGAGATGGACTCTTGACCTCACACCTTGTTTGACCTTGCACCTTAATGTCTACCTGCAATGCACGTCCTGTAGCTGTGACATCTTACTCTGTATTCTGTTATTGTTTTTATCCTGTACTACTTCAATGATCTGTGTAATGAATTGATCTGTACAAATGGTATGCAAGACAAGTTTTTCACTGTACCTCGGTACAAGTGACCATAATAAACCAATACCAATGCCAACACCAACATTTTGAAATCGTCAGCCAGCATTTCTACTTCTGACCTTGTGATTGTTGAAGTAGTTGAAGATGGTTGGGCCTAGGACACCACCCAAAGGAACTCCTGCAGAGATGTCCTGTTGCTCCAATGATTGACCTCTGACCACCAAACCAGCTTTCTTATTGCTAGGTATGATCCTAACCAGCAGAAGGTTAAACTTAAATTTAAATTTAAGAAGGTTAACCCTCCTGCTTACCATTGACTCCAGTTTAGCCAGGGCTCCTTGATGCCATACTCGATCAAATACTGACTACCCTGATGTCAAGGGCAGTTACTCTCACTTAACCTGTGGAGCTCAGCTCTTTTGTCCATGTTTGGACAAAGGCTGTAATGAGGTCAGGAACTGAGTGACTTTGGCAGAACCCAACCTGAGCTTTGGTGAGCAGGTTGTTGCTAAGTAAGGGCCGCTTGATTCCTTCTGTCAGTTTGCTGATGATCAGGAGTAAACTGCCTAGTAATTGGCTGGGTTGGATCTGTCCTGCTTCTTGTGGAGAGGACATACCTGGGCAATTTCCCACATAGCTGGGTAGACACCAATGCTGTAGCTGTACTGGAACAACGTGGCCAAGGGCGCAGCAAGTCCTGAAGCACAAATCTTCAATAATATTGGCACACTTCTGCTGTATGAAATGCCTTTAGCCGTTTCTTGACATTGTATGGAGTGAATTGAATTGGCTGAAGACTGGTTCTATCATGGTGGGGACCGCAGGAGGAGGCCGAGATGGATCATCCACAGTACTTCTGGCTGAAAATCCTTGCAGATGCTTCAGCTTTCTCTGATATGTTGAGCTCCCCCATCACTGAGAATGGGGATATTTGTGGAACCTCCTCCTCCACTGAGTTGTTTAATTGTCCACCATCCTGAAGGTTATACGGATCAATCAATCTGTTCCCTGTCCCCTCCTGATTACCTTTCCTTCTCCCACTAACTTCCTTTTCATGAATACCCTTCCTTTCATGATCTTTCCTACTCTACCAGTAACCAATTACCCCCTCCCCCACCACACACACACACACACACACGCACGCACGCACGCACGCACGCACGCACTCACGCACGCACACACACACACACCTTGATTTTGCCCTCTTCTGCTTTCAGACACCAGTAAACCCTATTTTGCCATATAGTTAGTTCAGGGAGGATTTTTCGTTGGATCCACATGAGATTCCACTAGTCCATGTATCTCTGTCCAGAGGTATCTTTTATTAGGTGCTGACAGATTACTTAGAGAGACATCAACTCATCTCACTGGGCTAATAATCAAGACCTTTGATCCAAATTAAAATGCAAAACAGTTTGGATTGCTTACACTCTGCAACAACAATGTAATTAAATATCCTAAATTGTTTTACAAGAACATTATCAAAAGAAATTCGAAAACAAGCTAATTAAAGAATTATATTAAAGAATATGTAGTGTATATGGATTTCAGCAAGGCGTTTGATAAGGTACCCCATGCAAGGCTTATGGAGAAGGTGAGGAGACATGGGATCCAAGGGGACATTGCAGTGTGTGATCCAGAACTGGCTGGCCCACAGAAGGCAAAGAGTGGTTGTTGAAGGGTCGTATTCTGAGTGGAGGTCAGTGACCAGTGGTGTACCTCAGGGGTTTGTACCCTTGCTCTTTGTGATTTTTATAAACGACCTGGATAAGGAAGTGGAGGGGTGGGTTAATAAGTTTGCGGATGACACGAAGGTTGGAGGTGTTGTGGATAGTTTGGAGGGCTGTCAGAGGTTACAGAGGGACATAGATAGGATGCAAAGTTGGGCTGAGAAGTGGCAGATGCAGTTCAACCCAGATAAGTGTGAAGTGGTTCATTTTGGTAGGTCAAATATGTTGGCGGAATATAGTCTTAATGGTAGGACTCTTGGCAGTGTGGAGGATCAGAGGGATCTTGGGGTCTGAGTCCATAGGATGCTCAAAGTGGCTGCGCAGGTTGACTCTGTGGTTAAGAAGGCATATGGTGTATTGTCCTTCATCAATTGGGGAATTGAATTTAGGAGCCGAGAGGTATTCTTGCAGCTATATATGTCCCTGGTCAGACCCCACTTGGAGTACTGTGTTCAGTTCTGTTCGCCTCACTACAGGAAAGATGTGGAAGTCATAGAGAGGGTACAGAGGAGATTTACAAGGATGCTGCCTGGAGTGCGGAGCATGCCTTATGAAAGCAGGCTGAGGGAACTCGGCCTTTTCTCCTTGGAGAGATGGAGGATGAGGGGGGACCGGATTGAGGTGTATAAGATGATGAGAGGTATTGATTGGGTAGATAGTCAGAGGCTTTTCCCCAGGGCTGAAATGGTGGCCATAAGAGGACATAGGTTTAAGGTGCTGGGGAGTAGATATAGAGGAGATGTCAGGGGTAAGTTTTTTACTCAGAGAGTGGTGAGTGCGTAGAATGGGCTGCCAGAAATGGTGGTGGAGGCGGATACGATAGAGTCTTTTAAGAGACTGTTAGATAGGTACATGGAGCTGAATAAAATAGAGGGCTTTGGGTAAACCTAGTAATTTCTAGGGTAGGGACATGTTCGGCACAGCTTTGTGGGCCAAAGGGCCTGAATTGTGCTGTAGTTTTTCTATATTTCTATATTTCTATGTTTCTATGTAATTATTTGGATGGATGACCAAAAACTTGACCAAACTTGTTTTGCTGAATACTTTATGAAAGGACAAACAAGGAAGAGGGATGAGGTTCATGGAGGGAATTCTAGAACACAGAGCAGGGAATTCTAGAACACACAGTAGGAGGGGATTCTTGAACACAGTGGACAACTGGTGGAACAATCAAAATCAGTAATGCTCTGAAACTGAAGGAGGGAAGAGATCTTGCATTATTGTAGGAGGCTGTTAGAGAAATAGCGAGTGGGGAGGCACTGGAGAGATTCAGAAAAAAGGATAAAAAATCTAAAATTGAGACATCGCCATTCCAGAGCATTGTTGGTCAGTGAGTTTGGGTTCATGGGTGGATGGAGCATGGTGAGAATCAAGTAACATTCAACAGAGTTTTAGGTGAGCTCGGACTGATGCTGGAGAAGCGTTTGTATAGACTCCATTCGGGATGTACTCTGCTAGCCTTATGTGCTTGCTTTGGAACCATCTATCAGTAACTGACAGTGGAATTTTGTGCATTAACATCCTACATCATTTTAAGTAAAAATAATGAATTTATATAGCACCTTCCACACCTCATCCCAAAGCACTTTATAACTGGTTATGTACTTCCTAAGTGTTATGTCTGTTGTAATCTCAGAAGCACGATAGTTAATTTGCCCATAGTAAGCACCCTAGAAAAGGAAAGCAATAATGAACTATAATCTGGTTTATTGGTGTTGCGTGGGGGATAAAAATTGCCCTGGACTCCAGGGATATCTCCATTGTGTTTATTGCTGCACAATCTTTAAAAGCAAATGTGACCTTGACTCAACATCTTAACCTTGCAACACTCTCTCAGTACAATTTTAGTGTGGGAGCCCTGACTTTTTTTGTACTTCAGTCTCTTGTGCAGGACTTAATTCCCAGTGATTTGTCGCAGAGGATATTTGAGCAGTTGGAGCAAATGTAGATTCTTTTCTTGGGACAAATGTACAGTCCTGTTCTGTTTCTTGATTTTAGTTGTGTGACAAACAGGAAAATCATTGGCCCATCAATAACTTGGTTAATTAACCATGAATCTGTGATAACTGGGGGCTTGGCAAGTGACTGTCCGATTAAAAGATGTGGAATTTGTATATCAAAATATCAGGGAAAAATCACACAGAGATGAACAATCCAAGAGGACTCTGCATGACCCCTTTGTGGTTCTATCTTTTCAATAAGCACCTTCAGTGTTGTGAATGACACAGGAAAGTTTTCCCTGATGTATATACTGGATGAACTTGATTTTATCAGTATACCTTTCTGCATGCCTGCCCACGAGTCAACCAATGCCTAAAAACAAGTTGGAAGTTTTACAATAGTTTATTTGATAGTTGTTAGGCTGTTGTTTTCATAGAGCTGACCCTTCACACCTCCATGGGAATGTGGAAACAAGACTGGTGAGGCTAATGTCCCACAAATCCATGACTTTGACACCACTCACTTTTAATTCTCTTCCAATTTTGCATTCTTCTGAACCCCTATCCAACCCTCTGAAGCAGATGATTGGTGTGGAGGTAGGGTTTGTACAAAAGCAGCAGGTTCCATATTAAAATATCTGTTATTCATGAATCAGTCTGGACAATGAATGCTGCCAAGAATGCTGAGGGGAGGACACAGGTTAAATTCAATCCTGTGTTTATCTGACATCCAAAGCTATGCAATTTTCAGCAGCTGTACAATCACTGAAGTGGTGTCCTCAACCAGATTTTCACCTTGGCAGGCCAGCAATGCAAAAATCAACTATAGTGCAGGTACCAGTTTAATTTAAATAAGTATCTCCAACATGTAATAACATCCAAAAGCACTTTAGAGCTAAAAAATGTCCTTTCAGAAGTGTAATCACTCTTGTACTGGGGAAAACACAACAACTAAAGTGCATATTGTAAACACTTACAAATAGCAATATGAAAATGACCAAATAATTGTCCTTGGTAGAATGCATGAAGCCTGCAATGTGGAAATACCACCTTCACATTCTGCTTCTAAAATTAAGATTGATTGACTTCAGTGCTTAATTCATTTTGGTTTAATGTCTCAGGGGAGAGATGGCAGTGCAACTCTTGCTCATTACCGAAGTGCAATGTCACTACGGAATTTTGGGCTCAGATCTCTGGAGTCAGGATTTGAATTTCTTAAGATTTTCAACATAGTTTATGGTCCGGAACTTGAGTACAACAGAGATATTGGCTAATCAAGAGTGCTATGGGCTAAATTAAATGCTCTGTTCACTTTTAGAAATATCCCTTCAAACTTTCTCCACCTGGATTCTCTGTTCTGTAACTAGCTCTCAAGACAATCACTGACCTCCCTGAAAGCACAAGGATCTGTCCACCCAAAGATACAAGTATATTAACTGCCAATTGAAATTACGCCAAAGTTAGGCAGTCTTGGTTGGATTTAAACCAGCATCTTGAGATTTCAGCATGTTAAATAGCACAAAGGTTTTAATAACGTTGTCCTGCAAAAGTGTCTGTGATGGTCGCAGGCTTTATTAACTGATCTCTCTGTTCAAAGTTGCACTGAAGTTCCTCTCACAACAGTCAAATTTTACTGCATGCACACACACACACACACACACACACACACACACACACACACACACACATATACAGACACACACACGTGTACTCAGACAGACACACACACGCGCACGCACACAGACACACACATACGTACACAGACACACACTCACTTTACTCAAGTGATGAACTTGGAGTTGAACGTCATGTGCTATTCGACTGTGGAAGGCATCACATAACTTGATTCTGTCATAACTGATTGGCAGTCAAGTAGAGGTGCTTTCTTGCCTCTCCCTCTTCAAATCAAGAATGCTGAGGCCAGTTTATCTTGCCTCAACAGCCACCCCTATTGAGAACAGATAAATTAGCACCAGCAGATGGGAGTAGTTTGGATTGACATCATGGTTGGCACAGACACTGTGGGCCGAAGGACCTGTTCCTGTGCTCTACTGTTCTATTTTCTATCTTCCTGATCAAGGAACTCTGTTGAAAATTCAGCAGCCGATAAGCAGTGTTGCTGAACCACCTTGGATTTGTCCTGCACTCACCACACCTCCAAGGAAGAAGCGCCAAGGGTTTGGCATCCAGCAACAACCCAAAGTTGTCCTTATTTCAAAATTGATGTTTAGTGCACTTCAAAATCTGCTGAAGGATGAGCAGTTTCACTGTGGAACAGAGATGAAGAAAGGGGTTTCCAGCAGGAACAATATAAACCACCGGGAACAATGACAGAAGAACTGACAGCACATTAAAGAACAGTAGTTTAGCTGTGTTGACCAACGAGAGATGGTATACTAGTGAATGTGCTTGTTTTATGAACAACAGCTGGCCATATACAGTCATAGAGATATACAGCATGGAAATAGGCAACACATCCACACTGACCAGTGAGCACCCATCCACACTAACCCCATCTTCAAGCCCATACCCTTCTATTGCCTAGGCCATTCAAGTGTTCATCTGGGCATTTCTTAAATGCTGTGGACGACCTGTTCAACCACTCTCTCAGACAGTGTATTCCAGTTATTCCTGGAACATCAGCAACCCTGATCTCACTCTCCTTCATGTCCTTCTCCTCAGTGAATACTGATGTGAATTTACATATTCATCAGAAAATGATGCCACAGAAATGTGGTGTTTGATCCAGTGTCTGTACTGAC
Source organism: Pristis pectinata (assembly GCF_009764475.1). Taxonomy (NCBI): domain Eukaryota; kingdom Metazoa; phylum Chordata; class Chondrichthyes; order Rhinopristiformes; family Pristidae; genus Pristis; species Pristis pectinata. Next base: position 79,531,393 of record NC_067414.1, on the reverse strand, counting down.
TATGCATAGGCAGTCCTGCTGCTAACTTGGGACATAGAATAGTACAGCAACCCACGATGTCGATGCCAACCATGATACCAAGTTATATTAATCCTACCTGCTTAAACATGGTCCATATCCTTCCATTCCCTACCTGTTCATGTGCCTTTCTAAATGCCTTTTCAATGTCACTATTGTATATGCTTCCACCACCCTGTCTGGCAGCCTGTTCTACCACCTTCTGTGTAAAAACAAGCTCGTAAATCTCCTTTAAGCTTTCTTCCTGTCACCTTAAAGTTATGCCCTCTGGTATTTGACATTTCTACCTTAGGAAACAGATTCTGAATACCTAGTGGGAGCAGGACTACGCAGGCGCGTGACGTCAGCAGGTAAAGTGCGGGCAGTTTAAAAAACAAACCACCATATCCAGCGGGCAGTGTCGGAGCGGCAGCGGAGTGAGAGGGAGCAGAGTGGTTGGGCTTTGGTTCAACGGGCTTAGGCGTAAAGGGGCGAGGAAAGGTAGGGGACTTGAGTAAAGGAAATAGCATGAGTGCAGTTTCCTGTACACGGTGTCAGATGTGGGGGTTTCCGGAGTCTCCCTGCCTCCGGGAAGGCTGCATCTGCACCCGGTGTGTCGAGCTGCAGCTCCTGAGGGATCGTGTCAGGGAACTGGAGATGCAGCTCGATGACCTTCGTCTGGTCAGGGAGAATGAGGAAGTGATAGAAAGGAGTTATAGGCAGGTGGTCACACCGGTGCCACGAGAGTCAGGCAAGTGGGTCACAGTCAGGAGGGGGAAGGGGAAGAGTCAGGTACTAGAGAGTACCCTTGTGGCTCTACCCCTTGACAATAAGTACTCCTGCTTGAGTACTGTTGGGGGAGACAGCCTACCTGGGGGAAGCAACAGTGGCAGTGTCTCTGGCACAGAGTCCGGCCCTGTGGCTCAGAAGGGTAAGGAAGGAGAGAGGAGAGCAGTAGTGATAGGGGACTCTATAGTTAGGTGGGTAGACAGGCGATTCTGTGGACGCAGGAGAGAAACTCGGAAGGTAGTTTGCCTCCCAGGTGCCAGGGTCCGGGATGTTTCAGATCATGTCCAAGATATCCTGCAGAGGGAGGGAGAACAGCCAGAGGTCGTGGTACATATTGGTACCAACGACATAGGTAGGAAAAGGGATGAGGTCCTGAAAAAAGACTATAGGGAGTTAGGAAGGAAGTTGAGAAGCAGGACCTCAAAGGTAGTAACTTCAGGATTACTGCCAGTGCCACGTGACAGTGGGCATAGGAACAGAATGAGGAGGAGGTTAAATGCATCGTTGAGGGATTGGAGTAAGGAGCAGGGATTCAGATTTCTGGATCATCGGGGCTTCTTTTGGGCAGGTATGACTTGTACAAAGAGGATAGGTTGCACTTGAATCCAAGGGGGAACCAATATCCTGGCAGGGAGGTTTGCTAAGGCTACGGGGGGGAGTTTAAACTAGATTTGTTGGGGGGTGGGATCTGAACTGGAGAGACTAGGGAAGAGGTGTTTGGCTCTCAAAGAGAGAAAGCTAATAGTAGGTACGAGAGGGAGGATAGGCAGGTGATAAAGAAGGGACGTGCTCAGACCAGTTTGAGATGTGTCTATTTTAATGCAAGGAGTATTGTGAACAAGGCGGATGAGCTTAGAGCTTGGATAAATACTTGCAGCTACGATGTGCTGGCCATTACAGAGACTTGGATGGCTCAGGGACTGGAATGGTTGCTTCAAGTGCCGAATTTTAGATGTTTCAGAAAGGACAGGGAGGGAGGCAAAAGAGGTGGGGGAGTGGCACTGTTGATCATAGATAGTGTCACGGCTGCAGAAAATGTGGACATCATGGAGGGACTGTCTACAGAGTCTCTGTGGGTGGAGGTTAGAAACAGGAAAGGGTTACTGGGTATTTTTTATAGGCCGCCCAATAGTAACAGTAGCAGATAGGGCAGCAGATCCTAGAGTTGTTGTGATGGGGGAATCTTAATTTCCCAAACATCAATTGGCATCTCCAGACAGTGAGGGGTGTAGATGGGGTGGAGTTTGTTAAGTGTGTTCAGGAAGGATTCTTGACACAATATGTAGATAGGCCTAAAGAGGAGAGGCTGTGCTTGATTTGGTATTGGGAAATGAACCTGGTCAGGTGTCAGACCTCTCAGTGGGTGAGCATTTTGGTGATAGTGATCATAATTCTATCTCCTTTACGATGGCACTGGAGAGAGATAGGAACAGACAGACTAGAAAGGTGTTTACTTGAAGTAAAGGGAATTATGAGGCTCTCAGGCAGGAAGTTGGAAGCTTAAATTGGGAACAGATGTTCTCAGGGAAAAGTACGGAAGAAATGTGGCAAATATTCAGGGGATATTTGTGTGGAGTTCTGCATAGGCATGTTCCAATGAGACGGGAGTCACGAGAGGATACAGGAACCGTGGTGTACAAAGGCTATAATAAATCTAGTCAAAAGGAAAAGAAAAGCTTCCAAAAGGTTCAGAGAGCTAGGTAATGTTAGAGATCTGGAAGAGTATAAGGCTAATAGGAAGGAGCTTAAGAAGGAGATTAGGAGAGCCAGAAGGGGGCATGAGAAGGCCTTGGCGGGCAGGATTAAGGAAAATCCCAAGGCATTTTACAAGTATGTGAAGAGCAAGAGGATAAGATGCAAAAGAATAGGGCCTATCAAGTGCAGCAGTGGGAAAGTGTGTATGAAATAGAAGTATGAAATAGTGTATGAATAGAAACAGAAGAAATAGCAGAGGCATTTAATGAATACTTTACATCAGTATTCACTACGGAAAAAGATCTGGGTGATTGTAGTGGGGACTTGCAACAGGTTGAAAAGCTTGAGCATGTAGATATTAGGAAAGAGGAAGTGCTGGAACTTTTGGAAAGCTTCAAGTTGGATAAGTCACCGGGGCCAGATGGGACGTACCCCAGGCTGCTGTGGGAGGCAAGGGAGGAGATTGCAGAACCTCTGGCGATGATCTTTGCATCATCGATGGAGACGGGAGAGGTTCCAGAAGATTGGAGGGTTGCGGATGTTGTTCCCTTATTCAAGAAAGGGAGTAGAGATAGCCCAGGAAATTATAGACTGGTGAGTCTTACCTCAGTGGTTGGTAAGCTGATGGGGAATATCCTGAGAGGCAGGATTTATGAACATTTGGAGAGGTATAATATGATTAGGAATAGTCAACATGGCTTTGTCAAGGGCAGGTCCTGTCTTACAAGCCTGATTGAATGTTTTGAGGATGTGACTAAACACATCGATGAAGGGAGAGCAGTAGATGTAGTGAATATGTATTTCAGCAAGGCGTTTGATAATGAACCCCATGCAAGGCTTATTGAGAAAGTAAGGAGGCAGGGGATCCAAGGGGACATTGCAATGTGGATCCAGAACTGGCTGGCTCACAGAAGGCAAAGGGTGGTTGTTGAAGGGTCATATTCTGTATGGAGGTCGGTGACCAGTGGTGTACCTCAGGGATCTGTCCTGGGACCCTTACTCTTTGTGATTTTTATAAATGACCTGGATGAGGAAGTGGAGGGATGGGTTAGTAAGTTTGCAGATGACACAAAGATTGGAGGTGTTGTGGATAGTATACAGGGCTGCCTAAGGTTATAGTGGGACATAGATAGGATGCAAAGTTGGGCTGAGAAGTGGCAGATGCAGTTCAACCCAGATAAGTGTGAAGTGGTTCATTTTGGTAGGTCAAATATGATGGCAGAATATAGTATTAATGGTAGGATTCTTGGCAGTGTGGAGGATCAGAGGGATCTTGGGGTCCGAGTCCATAGGATGCTCAAAGCTGCTGCGCAGGTTGACTCTGTGGTTAAGAAGGCATATGGTGTATCGTCCTTCATCAACTGTGGAATTGAATTTAGGAGCCGGGAAGTATTGTTGCAGCTATATAGGACCCTGGTCAGACCCCACTTGGAGTACTGTGCTCAGTTCTGGTCGCCTCACTACAGGAAGGATGTGGAAGTCATAGAAAGGGTACAGAGGAGATTTACAAGGATGCTGCCTGGATTGTGGAGCATACCTTATGAAAGCAGGTTGAGGGAATTCAGCCTTTTCTCCTTGGAGAGACGGAGGATGAAGGGGGACCTGATAGAGGTATATAAGATGATGAGAGGCATTGATCGGATAGATAGTCAGAGTCCTTTCCCCAGGGCTGAAATGGTTGCCACAAGAGGACATAGGTTTAAGGTGCTGGGGAGTTGGTATAGAGGAGATGTCAGGGGTGAGTTTTTTATTCAGAGAGTGGTGAATGTGTGGAACGAGCTGCTGGCAACGGTGTTGGAGGCGGATAGATAGTGTCTTTTAAGAGACTGTTGGATAGGTACATGGAGATGAGAAAAATAGAGGGCTATGGGTAAGCCTAGTAATTTCTAGGGTAGGGACATGTTCGGCACAGCTTTGTGGGCCAAAGGGCCTGAACTGTGCTGTAGGTTTTTCTATGTTTCTATGTTTCTACCCTATCGATGCCTCACTTAATTTTGTAAATTTCTATCAGGTCTCCCCTCAGCCTCCAACGCTCTTGAGTAAACAATCCAAGTTTGTCCTACCACTCATTATATCTAATACTCTAATCCAGGCAACATCCTGGTGAACCTCTTCTGCACCCTCTTCGAATCCTCTGCATCTTGCTGAACTTTCTCCCAGTTTTAATGGAAACTCAAGTAATTTGTGGCTATGAGGCCTTTATGTCTGCACTTGACTGTGAGGGGAACAGCTGGAAACGTTATTGCTTATTTCTGTGAGAAGCCAGTTATGAGATTCAAATGTTCCAGTTTAGCTAAAGTGGCACAACAGCAAACTTGGATGCTTCTGGTTTTTATGCTAGGAAGTGTACATAGTGGGCCGAAGGGCCTATCCCTCTGCTGTATTGTTCTATGTTCCACGTTCCTGATCAAAGAACTCTTGAAAATTCAGCAGCCCATAAGCAGTGTTGCTGACCCGCTTTGGATTGGTCCTGCACTCACCACACCTCCAAGGAAGAAGCACCAAGGGCTTGGCATCCAGCAACTACCAAAAGTTGTCCTTATTTCAAAATTGATGTTCTGTGCACTTCAAAATCTGCTGAAGGGTGAGCAGTTTCACTGTGGAACAGAGTCATTCATTTTTGCTCTCTTGATTTTTCATCAAGTGATCATTCTACTTTTATCTTATTCATGTCCCTATTATTTCATGTTAATACCAATACCTTCCATTTTTAATCAAAGCATCTGATATGCTGGTTTCTCAAGCAACATAATCCAAGACCATCAAGTGGCTCATGGCTTCACACCTTCTGGAAAAACCCACATCATGCAGGGAATAGGATTCATGCCACCGGGGGATCAGTCCTGTTGTTTGCTGAACTACCAGTGAAAGTTAATAGAAGCCTTAATTACATGCAAAAATAATATAATGAATTTCCATCATAAAATACAGAAGAAGCAATAATTATCAATAACTCTGGCTGTGAATGCCAGCGACTCACCATCCTCTGGATGGAAAAGGTCCCTCCTCAGATCCCCTCTAAATCTCTTCCCCCTTACTCTATGTCCTCCAGTCTTATTCACCTCTGATAAGGGGAAAATTTCCCTGCAGCCTACCATACCTTTATACCTCTCAAATTGTATATACCTCAATCCCCTCTTAACTCCTCCTCTCCAGGGAAAACAGACCCAGCCTCTCCAATCATAGAACATAGAACATAGAACAATTACAGCACAATTCAGGTCCTTCGGCCCACAAAGCTGTGCCGAACATGTCCCTACTCTAGAAATTACTAGGCTTACCCATAGCCCTCTATTTTACTCAGCTCCATGTACCTATCTAACAATCTCTTGAAAGAACCTAACGTATCAGCCTCCACCACCGTTTCTGGCAGCCCATTCCACGCACTCACCACTCTCTGAGTAAAAAACTTACCCTTGACATCTCCTTTATATTTACTCCCCAGCACCTTAAACCTATGTCCTCTTGTGGCCACCATTTCAGCCCTGTGGAAAAGCCTCTGACTATCTACCCTATCAATACCTCTCATCATCTTATACACCTCAATCAAGTCCCCCCTCATCCTCCGTCTCTCCAAGGAGAAAAGGCCGAGTTCCCTCAACCTGCTTTCATATGTTATGGACTCAGTGAAAGTCCCTTTAAGATAGAGAGTGTGTGTGTATGTGTGTGTGGGGCGTGCTTACGTCAATAGAAGATAAAGGACGTAATGACGTTGTTGAAGAAGTTAGAAGAAGAAAGAAAGAGAGAGAAGGGAGAGAGACACCAGCCTGCTTGTTTTCTCTATCGATGGATGAGAAACAATAACTGTGTTTGCCACTGAAATCCATGTATGGAAGTTGGAAGTAATCCGGTGGAGTTCACTTTGTTGCTGACCTGTAGAAGGAAACAGGTATTTGTGTGTGGACGACCACGGTTCGGATGCTTTTCGGGGTGAGGAAGTCACTACCGAGTAAACACTGAAGTGTCGTTTGGGTTCCATCGTGGAACATTTGGATTTCGTATGTACTCTCTCTATGTTTTTCTACATCTACATCTTATCTTCAGACAACGGTGGTTGTTGAAGAAGCCCTTGCTCATATTTCACCTTATGGCTTGCGGAACTGAACTTTAAGAACCATTCCGGAACTGGGAGTTTTGGACTTTGTCACACACACACACGAAGAGTTTAGTTTTGGGGTTAACGTTCGAGGTTTAACATTCTTGAATTCTAACATACTAACATTTTTTTTAACTTTTATTTTACGTATTACCATAAGTAGTGATTAATAAAATAGTTTTTAACACTGAATCATGCTCAGTGTGTTTCTTTTGTTGCTGGTTTGTGACAAAATTGGGGGCTCGTCCGGGATAGTTCCCAAGGTTAACGAGTGTCGTCTGGGATTGTACCCCAGATTGACGAGATTTGTTCGGGATTCAATCCAAAGATTTTTGAGGGAGGTCTGATAAATTCTTTTTAATTGGCTTGTGTGTGTGGAAACCAGCAGCAATGGATATTAAGGCATTTTTGGAGTCACCAACCCAAAAGGGATTGGAGGTGGCGAAAAAGGATGATCTGATAAAGATTGCTACAAGGCTAAACCTTACAGAAGTAAAGCAGTCTATGAGAAAGGCAGATATTCAGAGATTGATAGCTGGCCATTATGTGGAAAAGAAGGTGTTTGAGAAGGAAGTGTTAAAACAGTTTCCTGGCAGTGAAATAGCAATTTCTGAGGCACAGGTGCAGCTGGCAAAGATAGAAGCTGAACGAGAACAAAAGAAATTAGAGGCCGAACAAAAGAAATTAGAGACTGAACAAAAGATAACTCAGATGAAGATAGAAGCTGATCTAGCAATGAAGCAGATGGAGCTGGATAACGAGGAGAAAAAGAGGCAGCATGAGTTACAAATGAAGCGTAGGAGTTCGGAATCTGATTCTGATGATGGTTTTTCAGCCAGTAGGGAGGTTCGATTAGTCCCTCCGTTTGAAGAAGATCAGGTTGATCAGTATTTCCAACATTTTGAAAAGGTTGCTGTGAGTTCAAACTGGCCAAGGAAAGGATGGGCTCTTATGGTACAGAGTGTGATTAAAGGTAAAGCTCAAAAAAGCTTATTCTGCTTTGTCTGTTGAGGATGCAGCTGATTATACCAAGGTAAAACAAGCTATTTTGAAGGCCTATGAATTGGTCCCTGAGGCTTATAGACAAAAATTCAGAGACTTGAGGAAATCTGCAGATCAGACTTATATGGAATTTGCCAATGGAAAGAGAATATGTTTTGAACGATGGTGCCTGGCTAAAAATGTAGATGGGGATTATGATAAATTGACAGAATTGATACTGGTGGAAGACTTTAAAAGATGTGTTCCAGCTGAATTAACAACATATTTAAATGAAAAGGCAGTGGAAACTTTACAAGAAACTGCTAGGTTGGCAGATGATTATGCTTTAACCCATAAATCCAAATGGGGACAACCTAAAACCTTTCAAAAGAGTTACAAAGACAATCCAGGTAAACCAGAGATTAAATTGGGAGGTAATCAAAAAGGAAAAGATGAAAAGAAGCCAGGGCTGGAGAAACCTGTTGAGCGTACTTGTTATTACTGTAGGAAACCTGGCCACGTGATATCTAATTGTGCCCTTTTGAAGAAAAAGAAGGAAGCTGGGCCCAATGCTTGCTTTCAGGCAATTAAAAATCAAAAAGGTTTAGGAGATGCTGTTAAAGATCAGTCCTTGCAAGAGGGAAAAGCGGAAAAGTTGGAGGAGGTGAGAAAGGAATTCCGTTCGTATGTATCAGAGGGTTTTGTTTCACTGAATGATGAGTCACCCCAGGTGCCAGTGAAAATTCTTAGAGATACTGGGGCTAGTCAATCTCTCTTGCTGGACAGTGTTTTAAATTTTGGTGAAGAAAGTGACACTGGTGAAGTAAATCTAGTACGAGGCGTTACAGGTGAGACCATGTCTGTCCCTTTTCACAGGGTGATTTTAAAGTCAAAGTTCGTAGAAGGACCAGTCGAGATAGGGATAAGACCTAGTTTGCCAGTGGAAGGAGTTTCTTTGTTATTGGGAAATGACCTTGCAAATGGAGAAAGTGATCCTGTGGTACGGTTAACAACCAAACCAAGGATTGATGAGTCTGAGGATGATCCAGATGTTTACCCATCATGTGCGGTGACTCGAGCTAGAGCTAAAGAATTAGCCAAGACAGACAGTCCGGTGCAGTCTGATGTAGTTCCTTGTGACAGTCCTAAACAGGAAGAAAATTTTGATGCCTTATCTGAGACTTTTCTGTCTTCACTGGAGGATCAACATCCTTATAGTGAGCCTGAATTTAAAGATTTGTCTTTGTCAAGGAAGGATTTTATGGTGGAACAGACAAAGGACCCTGAGTTGACAGAATTGAAAGAAAAAGCACTCTCATGTGAGGAGATTGAAAAAGTGCCAACTGGATACTATGTCAAAAATGGAGTGTTAATGAGGAAATGGAGACCTCCTCATGTTCCTGTTAATGAGGAATGGGAAGTTATTCATCAGGTTGTTGTTCCAAAAGTTTATAGGGATGAGATTTTAAACCTGGCCCATAGTATGCCTTTGGGTGGTCATTTTGGTGTGAATAAGACTGTAGGGAAGATCTTGAAACAATTCTATTGGCCTGGTTTGAGAAAAGATGTGGTGATGTTTTGTCGAACCTGCCACACATGTCAGATGGTAGGTAAACCAAATCAAAAACCCCCTGTGGCTCCTTTGAAACCAATTCCTGCTTTTGGTGAACCCTTTTCGAAGGTGATTGTGGACTGTGTTGGCCCCTTACCAAAGTCTAAGACTGGAAATCAGTATTTGTTAACCATCATGTGTGCCACTTCTAGATTTCCAGAGGCAATACCCCTTAGAAATATTAAGGCCAAGACGGTGTCAAAGGCTCTTGTAAAATTTTTTACCTTGTTTGGTTTGCCAAAAGAAATCCAATCTGATCAAGGTAGTAATTTTATGTCAAAAATTTTTCAGCAAATAGTCTATGAGCTGGGAGCAAAGCAGATTGTATCATCTGCATATCACCCAGAATCTCAAGGAGCTCTGGAGAGATTTCATTCTACTCTCAAAAATATGCTGAAGACTTATTGCTTTGAAAACACCAAGGATTGGGACGAAGGTATCCATTTACTTTTGTTTGCCGTTAGAGAATCGATCCAGGAGTCAATCGGATTTAGTCCGTTTGAGCTTGTGTTTGGACATAGGGTGAGAGGACCTTTGGAGTTGTTGAGAGAGCAATGGGTTAATGAGGAAGTTCACTTGAGTCTGTTGGACTATGTCCAAAAATTTAAAACTCGGTTGGAGAGAGTCTGCCAGCTAGCGAGAGAGAATCTGAAAACAAGCCAGATAAGAATGAAGACATATTTTGATAGACGTGCTCGGCCTAGGACATTCGCAGTGGGGCAAAAGGTGTTGGTATTTTTCCCTAGCCAAAATAATCCCTTGCAAGCTCGGTTTTCTGGACCCTATGTTATTGAATCTCGAGTGACTGATCTAACATATATAATCAAAACACCAGATAGACGCAAGAAAACACAACTCTGTCATGTAAACATGCTAAAACCTTATTATGAGAGGGATTCAGTTGTGGCCTTGGTGGATGGTGAAAAGGTTGTTTCTAGAATGCCTGATGTTGATGTTGAGGAAGGCCAATTTAGACCAAATATTGTTCCATCGAAACTGAAAAACCAAAATATCATGGAGAACCTTGAAACGAAGTTGGACCATTTACAAGTTTCACAAAAACAACAGATGAGAGAATTAATTTTAAAATTTAAAAATCTGTTCCCAGATGTTCCAAACAGAACATCGATAATTACCCATGATGTTGATGTTGGGGATGCAAAACCAATCAAACAACACCCATATCGAATGAATGTGGAAAAAAGTAAACTTGTTGATCAGGAAATAAAATACATGTTGGAAAATGATATTATTAGACATTCTACTTCAAATTGGAGTTCGCCCTGTGTTATTGTACCTAAACCTGATGGAACTATTAGATTTTGCACAGATTACAGGAAAGTGAATGCTGTAACAAAGTCAGATGCTTACCCTATTCCTAGGGTGGATGATTGCATAGACAGAGTGGGAAAGGCAAAATTTCTTACAAAGATTGACCTATTAAAAGGGTACTGGTGTGTTCCATTAACAGAAAGAGGAAGGGAAATTTCAGCCTTTGTAACCCCTTCTGGATTGTATGAATACAATGTTTTGCCATTTGGAATGAAAAATGCTCCGGCAACATTTCAAAGAATGATTAATTCAGTGATTCATGGGTTAAAACATACAGATGCCTACATTGACGACTTAGTGACTGGGAATGATACTTGGGAAGATCACATCTCTGCGTTAGAAAGGTTGTTTGAAAGACTTTCCAAGGCTAACCTTACAGTTAACTTGGCTAAAAGTGAATTTGGCCATGCCACTGTGACGTATCTTGGTTATGTTGTAGGTCAAGGCAAGCAAGCTCCTGTTCAGGCAAAAGTTCAAGCAATATCTGAGTTCCCTATTCCCACAGGTACGAGGACTGTTAGAAGATTTTTGGGAATGGTTGGATATTATCGAAAATTTTGTAAAAATTTTGCTGATATTGCTCTTCCCCTAACTAATCTTCAGAAGAAGGGAGTAAAGTTTGTTTGGACAGATTCTTGTCAAGAAGCATTTGAGAAGCTGAAAGCCATTTTATGCTACCATCCTGTGCTCAGAACACCTGACTTTGAAAAGCCATTTTCATTAGCAGTAGATGCCAGTGATGAAGCTGCAGGAGCTGTGTTGTTGCAGAAGGGTGACCTTGATGATATTGACCATCCTGTAGCTTACTTTTCAAAGAAATTTAATGAGCATCAAAAGAATTATTCCACCATAGAGAAAGAATTACTGTCGCTTGTTTTAGCCTTGCAACATTTCAGTGTATATGTTTGCACCGCTCAGAAACCATTGACTGTGTATACAGATCATAACCCATTGGTGTTTCTGAGCCGAGTCAAAAACAAGAACAGAAGGCTGTTAAACTGGAGTTTAATTTTGCAAGAGTTTGATCTCATGATAACTCACATTAAAGGCAAAGATAATGTGATTGCTGATTGTCTTTCCCGATGTTAAATGGGAAACATGTATCTGTACTAATCTGATAGTCTGTAGTTGTGTAGCGTGATAATTATTAACATTACTAACTGAATGCGCGGTTAAAATTTTCTTGGGAAAATTTTTTTTTAGGTGGGAGGTGTTATGGACTCAGTGAAAGTCCCTTTAAGATAGAGAGTGTGTGTGTATGTGTGTGTGGGGCGTGCTTACGTCAATAGAAGATAAAGGACGTAATGACGTTGTTGAAGAAGTTAGAAGAAGAAAGAAAGAGAGAGAAGGGAGAGAGACACCAGCCTGCTTGTTTTCTCTATCGATGGATGAGAAACAATAACTGTGTTTGCCACTGAAATCCATGTATGGAAGTTGGAAGTAATCCGGTGGAGTTCACTTTGTTGCTGACCTGTAGAAGGAAACAGGTATTTGTGTGTGGACGACCATGGTTCGGATGCTTTTCGGGGTGAGGAAGTCACTACCGAGTAAACACTGAAGTGTCGTTTGGGTTCCATCGTGGAACATTTGGATTTCGTATGTACTCTCTTTATGTTTTTCTACATCTACATCTTATCTTCAGACAACGGTGGTTGTTGAAGAAGCCCTTGCTCATATTTCACCTTATGGCTTGCGGAACTGAACTTTAAGAACCATTCCGGAACTGGGAGTTTTGGACTTTGTCACACACACACACGAAGAGTTTAGTTTTGGGGTTAACGTTCGAGGTTTAACATTCTTGAATTCTAACATACTAACATTTTTTTTAACTTTTATTTTACGTATTACCATAAGTAGTGATTAATAAAATAGTTTTTAACACTGAATCATGCTCAGTGTGTTTCTTTTGTTGCTGGTTTGTGACACATAAGGCATGTTCCGCGTTGCAGGCAGCATCCTTGTAAATCTCCTCTGCACCCTCTCTATGGCTTCCACATCTTTCCTGTAGTGAGGCGACCAGAACTGAGCACAATACTCTAATCCCTCCTCATAACTGAACTGCTCCATCCCAGGCAACACCCTGGTAAATCTCCACTGCACCCTTTCCAATGTTATCACATCCTTCCTATAGTGTAGTGACCAGAACTGCACATAGTACTCCAGCTGAATTCTGACCAATGATTTATAGCATTACCTCCCTGCTCTTGTATTCAGTACCCTGACTAATGAAGGTCAGTGTCCCGTGTGCATTCTTAAGCATGTTATCTACCTGTGCTGACACCTGCAAGGATCTCTGGACTCCCTAGGACTCCCTAGGACTATGTGTGTGTACAATGTGTAGGTGTATGTCCCAGCCTCATTAGTACTCCCAAAATGCATCACCTCACATTTATATGATTTAAAACCCATCTGCCATTTCTCAGCCCATTTCACCAACACATCGATATCACCCTGTAGCCTAAGACTATACTCAACACTGCCAACAACTCCACTAATCTTCATTTCATCTGCTAACTTACTGATCATCCCTCTGACATCCTCATCTAGATCATTCACATATATTACCCAACAAGGGTCCCAGCACTGATCCCTGTGGAACACCACAAGTCATAGGCATTCAATCACAAAAACAACCCTCTGCCGTTATCCCCGTCTCCTATTGTCAAGCCAGTTTTGGATCCAATTTACCAACTGGCCTGGATCCCATGGGACCTAACCTTTTGGACTAGTCTTCCATGTGGAACTTGTCAAAGGCCTTACTGAAGTTCATGTAAACCACATCTACTGCCCTGCCCCCATCAATACACTTTGCTACCTCCACAAAGAATTCAGTCAGATTGGTCAGACAAGCCCTTGACAAAGCCATGCTGGCTATCTCTGATTTGTCTCTGCTTTTCCAAGTGATCATTAATCCTCTCCCTCAGATTTTTTTCCAGTAACTTCCTTATTGATGTTAGGCTCCCAGGTCTGTAATTGCCAGGCCCTTCCCTACTGCTCTTCTTGTAAAGGGGGACCACATTTGCCGTCATCCGGTCATCAGATATCTCACTTGGGCCAGTGAAGATATAAATTTCTCAGCCAGAGCCACAGCTATCTCTTTCCTTGTTTCCGATAGCAGCCTGGTTTGGATTCTGGTTTTATCTTTGCTAAAAAAAATACTCAAATACTGTTACATACAGACAATGACACACAGGCAGTGTAACATATTGGCTATTTCCTGCCTATGCTCTGGAGTATTGGATTCACTTCTGGTCACAGAGACATACTGCACAGAAATGGGCCCTTCAGCCCAACTGGTCCATGCCAACCAAGATCCCCATCTAAGCTAGTCCCATTTGCCCACATTTGGCTCATATCCCACAAAACATTTCCTATCCATGTACCTATCCAAATACCTTTTAAATGTTAATGTACCTGTCTCAACCACTTCCTCTGACAGCTCATTCCATGTACTGACCACCCTCTGGGTAAAACATTTGCCCCTCAGGTTCCCATCAAATCTCTCCCCTCTCACCCTAAACCTGTGTCCTCTAGTTCTTGATTCCCCAGCCCTGGGAAAAAGACTGTATGCATTCACCCTGTCTATGCCCTTCATGACTGTATACACCTCTACAAGATCACCCTTTATCCTCCTATGCTTCAATGAAAAAAGTCCCAACTTCTCAACTTCTCTCCATATCTCAGTCCCTTGAGTCCTGGCAACATCCTCATAAACCTCCTCTGCACTCTTTCCAGCTTAATGGCATCTTTCATGTAGCAGGGTGACCAAAAATGAACACAATATTCCAAATGCAGCCTCACCAATGTCTTGCACAATTGCAACATAACATCCCAACTTCTATACTCAGTGCCATGACTGATGAAGGCCAGCATGCCAAAAGACTTCTTCAACACCCTGTCTACCTGCCACTTTCAGGGAACCATGTACTTGTACTCCCAGGTCATTCTGTTCTAAAACATTCCCAAGGGCCCTACCATTCACTGTGAAGGGCCTACTTACCCTCATTTGTCTTCCCAAAATGCAGCACCTCACACTTAACCGAATTAAACTCCATTTGCTATTCCTCGGCCCACTTACCCAGCTGATCAAGATCCTTCTGTAAAGCCTGATAACAACTTTAGTATCATTGGCAAACTTGCTGACCATGCCTTGTACATTCTCATCCAAATCACTGATATAGATGTCAAAGAGCAATGGGCCCAGCACCAACTCCTGAGGCACACCACTAGTCACGGGCCTCCAGTCCGAGAAACAACCTGCCAATACCACCATCTGCTTCCTGCCATCAAGCCAATTTTGTATCCAATTAGATAGCTCTCTGTGTGATCTAACTATCAGAATCAGAATCAGGTTTATTATCACTGACATATGTCATGAAATTTGTTGTTTTGTGGCAGCAGTACATTGCAAGACATAAAGACTTAAAAATTACTATAAGTTACAAATATAAATAAATAGTGCAAAAAAGGAGTGTTCATGGGTTCATGGACCATTCAGAAATCTGATGGCAGAGGGGAAGAAGCTGTTCCTGAAACATTGAGTGTGGGTCTTCAGGCTCCTGTACCTCATCCGCGATGGCAGTAACTATCCATAGCAGCCTACCATGTAGAACCTTATCAAAGGCCATACTGAGGTCCATATAGACTATGTCTACTACCCTGCCCTCATCGACCTTATTGGTTTCTTCTTCAAAAAACTCAATCAAATTTGTGAGACATGATCTCACATGCACAAAACCGTACTGACTATCCCTAATCAACCCCTGTCCTTCCAAATGCTTGTACAGCTTATCCCTCAGAATCCCCTTTAATAACTTACCTCCCACAGATGTTAGGCCTACTGGTCTATAGTTCTCAGGTTTTTCTTTGCAGCCCTTCATAAATAAAGGCACTATGTTAGCCACCCTCCAGTCTTCTGGCACTTCACCCATCGCTAACAATGATGCATATATTTCAGCCAGAGCTCCCACAATTTCTTCTCTAGCTTCCCATGGTGTTCTTGGATATACCTGATCAGGCCCTAGAGATTTATCTACCTTCATACTTTTTAAGACATCGAATACCTCTTCTGCTGAAATGTGGACTATCCCCAAGACATCCCATTAACTATCTCAAGTTTCGAAGTCTTCATGTCCTTCTCCATGGTAAAAGCAGAAGAGAAATATTCATTGAGGGCCTCCTGTGGATCCACACAAAAATGTCCACTTTGGTCTTTGAAGAGCCTTATTCTCTCTCTTGTTACTCTTTTTCCCTCAATATAAAATCTCTTTGGATTCTCTTTAACCTCTGCCAATGCCATCTCATGTTCCCCTTTTGCTCCTCTAATTTCCTTCTTGAATATATTCCTGCAACCCCTATACTCCCAGGATTCACTTGATCCCAGCTGCCTGGACCAGACACATGCCTCTTCTTTTTCCTGACCAAAGCCTCAATATCCCTCATCATCCAGGGTTCCCTACTCCTGCCAGCCTTGCCCTTCACTC
Source organism: Pristis pectinata (assembly GCF_009764475.1). Classification (NCBI taxonomy): domain Eukaryota; kingdom Metazoa; phylum Chordata; class Chondrichthyes; order Rhinopristiformes; family Pristidae; genus Pristis; species Pristis pectinata. The sequence goes on along the minus strand of NC_067414.1, from coordinate 79,515,408 downwards.
GAACAGGAACATCCAGATCTTGAACTCTTGATATCTCACTTTGAAAAGTCTCCCACTTGCCAGATGTTCCTTTCCCTGCAAACAACCTACTCCAATCTACTTTGGCAAGTTCCTGTCTAATGCTGTCTAATGGTTGCCCCATTATAGGAAGGATGCGGAGGCTTTGGAGAGGGTGCAGAAGAGGTTTACTAGGATGCTGCCTGGATTAGAGGGCATGTGGTCTGAGGAGAGGTTGGACAAACTAGGGCTGTTTTCTCTCGAGCGTGAAGTCCGAGGGGAGATCTGATAGGAGTTCATAAGATTATGAGAGGCATAGGTAGAGTTGACAGCCCAGGGTTGAAATGTCTAAAATTAGTGGGCATGCATTAAAGGTGAGAGGGGGCAAGTTCAAAGATGTGTGGGGCAAATTATTTTTACACAGAAAATGGTGCATGCCTGGAATGCACTCAGATCCCGGTAGCACTTAATTGAAACCTCCACTGAAACTGCCTAGACTGGAGGTGCAAGTCACTGAAGTCTCTCTGATTTTGACCATGTAACACGTTTCTCCCTGTGCATTTCTCTATACCCTGCTCCAGTAGTTACTTTGTGACTCCTTATGGGAGATCCATGTTTGGAATAAACTTCAGTATAATACATCTCAAAGTGTAGTAGAAAATGAGACATGCGACCTAGCCACAAGAGCTTCTCTTTGGTTCATGTGCAGATTAATTGCTGACTTAACATGTTCCTGCAATAAATCAGCTAAGATCCCCACATCTTTTAATGATTTTTCTTTTATACTTCATTGCTTCCATATTTTGTGCTGCTCCCTGTGACTGGCAGAGAGTGCCAAATGGGAGGATGATACTGAAAGAAGTTGCAGGACGAGGGGATAGCAGATTTCCGGTACTGTGCTGTAAAGATTGAAGTACAGAGGTTTCAATCCAAATAGTAAACACTGACCAGATTATCCAAACACTGTCACAACTCACAAGACCAATGTTCAGTGACATAATTAGGGCTAACAGCAAAACAAAGGGCACTGTAACAATCTGCCAGTGTCATAGAGACATAGAGAAATACAGCATGGATACAGGCCCTTCGGCCCAACCAGCCCATGCTGACCACGGTGCCCACCCAGCTAGTCCCAATTTGCGTTTGACCCATATCCCACCAAGCCCCACCCCTCCATGTATCTATCCAAGTGCTTCTTAAATGATACTATTGTACCTGTCTCAACCACTTCCTCTGGAAACTCGTTCAGTATACTCACCACCCTCTGCATGAAAAGGTTGCTCTCAGATCCTTTTAAATCATTCCCCTCTCACCCTAAATCTATGCCCCCGCTACCCTGGGGAAAAGACTGTTACCATCCACCTTATCTCTGCCTCTCATAATTTAAAACACTTCTGTAAGGTCACCCCTTATTCTCTTACATTCCAAGGAATAAAGACCTAGCCTGGCCAACCTCTCTCTATAACTCAGACCCTCTAGTCCTGGCAACATCCTCGTAAATCTTTTCTGCATTCTTTCCAGTTTAACCATGTCTTTTTTATAACAGGGTGACCAAAACTGTACACAATACTCCAAGTGCAGCCTCACCAATGACTTACACAACTGCAACATAATGTCCCAACTCCTATACTCACTACCCTGACTGATGAGGCCCAGCGTGCTAAATGCCTTTTTCACCGCTCTGTCTAGCTGTGATACTGCTTTCAATGAACTTGTACTCCTAGGTCCCTCTGTTCCATTAGACTGCCTAGTGCCCCACCATTCATAGTACAAGTCCTACGCTGGTTTGACTTTCCAAAATGCATCACCTCACACTTTTCTTCATTGAAATTCATCTGCCACTCCTTGGCCCACTTCCCTAATTGATCAAGATCCCCCTGTAATCTACAATAACCTTCTTCACTACCAACAACACCTCATAATTTTGTGTCTTACATAAACTTGCTGATCAAGGCTCGTGCATTCGCATCAAATCATTTATATAAATAGTGAATGACAAGGGTCCCAACTCTGACCCCTGTGGCACACCACTAGTCACCGACCTCCATTCCGAGAAACAACCTTTAATCACCACTCTCTGTTTCCTACTTGTGTGGTATATTTCTCAGGTCTATTTTTATGGATGAAGTAGACAAGGTTTACTCTGCATTACCAGTTGTATGCTAAAACAAGTAGAAGTAATTGATACCAAGCAGTCCTACCTTCACCGACATTGCAGTAAAAGTGACATTGTGGGAGCTTGTTATTGCATTGCAAGAGTGACTACACTTCAGAATTACTTCCTCAACTATAAATTACTTTGGGATATCCTGAGGGTCATGAAAACATAAATGCAGCTCTTACTTGCATTTGGGGGTGGTTGAGGTAATTGCGAGAGATAATTTAAACACAAATCTCTGGAGGACCCACAGATTATGACACCATTAAATATAAAAAATATCCTGCTGTAAGAAATGTAATCATTAGTCTTCCTCCTCAACACCATAACCTCCTCCTGTTGTCTCCACTCCTCTGACTCCAGCAGCTTTGCATCTGAATTTATCTACCATATGGAGAACAATGTTTCCAGCTGTCTAAGCAGCATACTTTGGAATTTCTTAAACCCAATCTGCTTTACACTTTCTATGCCTTTAAAGCATGTAGGGAGTGATCATCGGCACCAAGTTGTATTACATCCTTATCTGATGAGCACTATGAAGCAATCACAATGGACCAAGGAGCCAACTGTAAGACCCTCACCGTGGATCTTTGCAGTTGGCCTCATAGTTTAATATGCTTCCTTTTGGTCATGCGGTCAAGCTGGGGAGAACAGAGGAGGAACTTAGAGTCATTAAGTCGTGCAGCAGGGAAACAGGCCCTTCAGCTATGCCAACCATGATGCTCATCTAAGCTAGTCCCATTTGCCCTCATTTGACACATATCCCTCTAAACCTATCCTATCCATGTACCTGTCCAAATGTGAGCAAGTAAATGCTGTTATTCTATGTGCCTCAACCACTTCCTCTGGTAGCTCGTTCCATATACATACCACGCTCTGTGTGAAATAGTTGCCCCTCAGGTTCCTATCTTTCCCACCTACATTAAACCTATGCCCTATTCTTGATTCCCCAACCCTGGGAAAAAGACTGTTGGCATTTGTCCTCTCCATGCCCCTCATAATTTTACGGTATATACCTCTATAAGCTCACCCATCAGTCTCCTTTGCTCCAAGGAATAAGGTCCTAGCCAGCCTAACTTTTCTCTATAACCCAGTCTCTTGAGTCCTGGCAACACCCTCGTAAATCTTGGCTGCACTCTTTTCAGCTTAATGGCATCTTTCCTATAGCAGGGTGACCAAACTGAACACAATACTCCACGTGCAGCCTTACCAATGTCTTGTACAACTGCAAGATAAGTTGTGCCCATCTTCATCCAGATACTTTGTGGGTTTTGCTTTGGAAGACTTCGGAGCAGATAAGTTTTTTTTTATCTTTTTTTAATAGGGTCTTAATTATAAGGGTTAGTTTTTAATAGGGTTGTTATTATTAGGGTTAGATTTTTATTAGGTTCTTTTTTAAGTGTTTTATAAGTTTTAATCTGGAAGAGTGGGGGCTGGACTGCGCAGGCGCGGTGTGGGCAGTTTAAAAAGCAAACCGCCATATCCAACGGGCAGTGTCGGAGCGGGCAGTGGAGTGAGAGGGAGCAGAGTGGTTGGGCTTTGGCTTAAGGGGCTTCGGCGTAAAGGGACAAGGCAGGTGAGTAGCTGGTAGGTAGGTAAAGGTAAGGTTTACCTGTTATCTGTTACAAATTTTTAAGTAGGAAAAACTAGGGGGAAAAAATAAGGAATTAGTTCAGATGGAGGACATGGTGGTGTGCTGCAGCTGCTTGATGTGGGAGCTCGTGGACCTTGCTGCGGTCCAAGATAGCCACATCTACAGTAAGTGCTTGAGGTTGGAGGAACTTTGGCTCAGAGTCGATGAGCTGGAGTTATAGCTTCAAACACTGCACAGCATCAGGGAGGGGGAGAGTTTTGTAGATACAGTACATCAAGAGATGGTCACCCCCCTTAGAGCAGGTACTTATGGAGTCCAGGAAGTAGATAGAAGGGTGACTGTCAGGGGAGGGAAAAGGAAAAAGAAAACAAACAGGCAGATAGAGCAGAGGACCCCGGAGGCTGTTCCCCTTGGTAACAGGTTCTCCGCTTTGGAGGCTGTTGGGGGAGGTGACTTGCCGGGGCCTAGCAGCAGTAGCCAGGTCTGTGGCACTGGGACCGGTCCTGCTGCTCAGAAAGGAAGGGAGGAGAAGAGGAAGGCAGTAGTGATAGGGGACTCGATAGTCAGGGAAACAGATAGGAGGTTCTGTGGCAGTGAGCATGAATCCCGGATGGTATGTTGCCTCCCAGGTGCCAGGGTCCGGGATGTCACTGATCAGGTCCACAGGATTCTACAGCAGGATGGAGAACAGCCAGAAGTCGTGGTTCATGTTGGTACGAACGACATAGGTGGGAAGAAGGATGAGGTCCTGAAAAGTGAGCTTTGGGAGCTAGGCAGAAGTCTGAAGGACAGGACCTCGAGAATAGTGATCTCGGGATTGCTGCCAGTGCCACACGATAGTGAAGGTAGGAATAGGAGGAGATGGCAGATAAATGCATGGCTGAGAAGTTGGTGCAGGAGGGAGGGTTTTAGATTTTTGGATCATTGGGATCTCTTCTGGGGAAGGTGGGACCTGTACAGAGAGGACGGGTTACACCTGAACCTGAGTGGGGGCCAATATCCTTGTGGCCAGGTTTGCTAGGGTGGTTCAGGAGGGTTTAAACTAGATTGTGAGGGGGAAGGGAACTAGAGGAGTAGGTCAGAGGAAGAAGGGGATGGGGAAAAGGCAGATCTAATGGGTAGAGAGGATTTGAGGAAGGAGAAGCAGAGTATAGGCTACAAAAGTAGTAAGGTGGATGGGCTAAAGTGCATTTACTTGAATGCAAGAAGCATCAGGAATAAAGGAGACGAACTGAGAGCTTGGATAAGTACATGGGACTACGATATTGTGGCTATTACAGAGACATGGCTGACATCATCAGGGCAGGAATGGATATTGAATATTCCTGGTTTTTCAGTGTTTTAAAAGGGATAGGGAGGGGTGGGAGAAGAGGAGGAGGGGTGGCGATACTGGTCAGGGACACTGTTACAGCTGCAGAAAGGGTAGATAATGTAGAAGGATCCTCTCTGGAGTCAATATGGGTAGAAGTTTGGAACAAGAAAGGGGCAGTTACCCTCCTGGGAGTATTCTAAAGGCCCCCCAGTAGCAGTAGGGATACTGAGGAGCAGATTGGGAGGCAGTTTTTGAAGAGATGCGAAAATAACAGGGTTATTATATGCGAGACTTCAACTATCCAAATATTGATTGGCACCTACTAAGTGCCAAAGGTTTAGACGGGGCCCAATTTGTTAAGTGTGTCCAGGACGGATTCCTGACACAGTATGTTGACAGGCTGACTAGAGGGAATGTCATATTAGATCTAGTTTTAGGTAATGAACTGGGTCAGGTGACAGATCTATCAGTGGGCGAGCATTTGGGGGACAGTGACCATTGCTCCATAACCTTTAGAATTGTCATGGACAGGGATAGGAGCAAAGAGGACGGGAAGATATTTAATTGAGGAAAGGCGAATTATGAGGCTATAAGGCGCGAACTTGGGAGTGTAAATTGGGATGACATTTTTGAAGGGAAATGTACTGTGGAGATGTGGTCGATGTTTAGGGATCTTTTGCAGGATGTTAGGGATAAATTTGTCCCAGTGAGGCAGACAAGGAATGGTAGGTAGGGTGAAGGAACCGTGGGTGACAAGAGAGGTGGAACAACTAGTTAGGAAGAAGAGGGCAGCATACATAAGGTGTAAGCAGCAAGGATTGGACAGAGGAAAGGGGTCTTGATGATGCTGAGAACAGTGTAGTTGAGGGTAATGTTCTAGAGTATGTAGATATCAAGAGAGAGGATGTGTTGGAGTTGTTAGAAAATATTAGGACAGATAAGTCCCCGGGGCCTGATGGAATATTCCCCAGGTTGCTTCGTGAGGCGAGGGAGGAGGTTGCTGAACAGTTGGTTAGGACCTTTGAGTCCTCGTTGTCAACGGGGATGGTACCGGAGGATTGGAGGGTGGCGAATGTTGTCCTCTTATTCAAAAAAGGGAATTACAGACTGGTGAGCCTACATCTGTGGTGGGTAAGCTGTTGGAAGGGATTCTAAGAGATAGGATCTATGAGCATTTGGAGAAACATGGACTGATTAGGGACAGCCAGCATGGCTTTGTAAAGGGAAGATCTTGCCTCACAAGCCTGATAGGGTTCTTTGAGGAGGTGACCAGGAAGATTGATGAAGGTAGTGCAGTGGATGTGGTCTACATGGATTTTAGTAAGGCGTTTGACAAGGTTCCGCATGGTAGGCTTCTTCTGAAGGTCAGAGGCCAAGGGATCCAGGGAAGCTTGGCCATGTGGATTCAAAATTGGCTTGCCTGTAGAAAGCAGAGGGTTGTGGTGGAGGGAGTGCATTCAGATTGGAGGGCTGTGACTAGTGATGTCCCACGGAGATTGGTTCTGGGACCTCTACTTATTGTGATATTTATTAACGAGTTAGATGAGGGGGGCGGAAGGCTGGGTTAGCAAGTTTGCAAATGACACAAAGATTGGTGGTGTTGTGGATAGTGTGGAAGGCTGTTGAAGCTTGCAGAGGGATATTGATAGGATGCAGAGCTGGGCTGACAATTGGCAGATGGAGTTCAATCCGGAGAAGTGTGAGGTAGTACACTTTGGAAGGTTAAACTCCAAGGCGGGGTACAAGCTAAATGGCAGGATTCTGGGCAGTGTAGAGGAGCAGAGGGATCTGGGGGTTCATATCCACAGATCACTGAAAGTTGCCTCGCAGGTGGATAGGGTAGTTAAGAAAGCTTATGGGATGCTAGCTTTCATAAATCGGGGGATTGAGTTTAAGAGCTGCGAAGTGATGATGCAGCTTTACAAAACTCTGGTCAGACCACAGAGTACTGTGTCCAGTTCTGGTTGCCTCATTATAGGAAGGATGTGGAGGCATTGGAAAGGGTGCAGAGGAGATTTACCAGGATGCTGTCTGGATTAGAGAGTATGGATTATGAGGATAGACTAAAGGATCTAGGGCTTTACTTATTGGAGAGAAGGAGAATGAGGGGAGACATGATAGAGCCACACAAGATATTGAGAGGAATAAATAGAGTGGAGAGCCAGCGCTTCTTTCCCAGGGCACCAATGCTCAAAACAAGAGGGCATAGCTATAAGGTATTGGGTGGGAAGTTGAAGGGAGATGTCAGAGGGAGGTTTTTCACCCAGAGAGTGGTTGGTGCATGGAATGCGCTGCCTGGGGTGGTGGCGGAGGCTGATACATTGGACAAGTTCAAGAGATTGTTAGATAAGCATTTGGAGGAATTTAAGTTAGAGGGATATGTAGGAGGAAGGGGTTAGATAGTCTTAGGTGTGGTTTGAAGGTCGGCACAACATGGTGGGCCGAAGGTCCTGTATTGTGCTGTATTGTTCTATGGTTCTATGGTTCTCTATACTTGCTGGATAAATACACAAAACTACAAGGAAGAAAGTATAAATCTAAAGGGTCATTGTACAAATATGTTCATAAATTTCCTGGATGAAAATGTACATGCATGGGTTAGTAAATTTGCAGGTGATACAGAGATTAGTGGTGTTGTGGATAGTGTAGAAGACTGCCAAGGAATACAGCAGGATATTGATCAGTTGCAGATATGGGCGGAAAAATGGCAGATGGAGTTCAACCCGGCCAAATGTGAAGTGTTGCACTTTGGGAGATCAAATGCAAAAAGACAGTACACTGTTAATGGCAAGACCCTTAACAGTGTTGATGAACAGAGGGATTTTGGGTTCCAAGTTCATAGTTCCCTGAAAGTGCCTGCACAGGTTGATAGGGTGATAAAGAAGGCATATGGCATGCTTGCCTTCATTAGTTGAGGTATTCTGTCCAAGAGTCAGGAAGTTATACTGCAGCTTTATAAAACTTTAGTTAGGCCGCATCTGGAGAATTACATTCATTTCTGGTCACCCCATTATAGGAAGGATGTGGAAGCTTTGGAGAGGGTGCAGAAGAGGTTTACCAAGATGCTGCCTGGATTAGAGGGCATATGCTATGAGGAGAGGTTGGACAAACTTGGGTTGGTTCCTCTGGAGCAGAGGGAAGATCTGATCGAGGTTTATAAGTTTATGAGAGGCACAGATATAGTAGACAGCCAGTATCTTTTCCTCAGGGTTGAACTGTCTAATACCAGAAGGCATGCATTTAAGGTGAGAGGGGGAAAGTTCAAAGGAGATGTGTGGGGCAAGTTTTTACACAGAGAGTGGTGGGTGTGCTGCCTGGGGTGGTGGTGGAGGCAAATATGATAGAGGTGTTCAAGATGCTCTTAGGTAGCCACATGAATGTGAGGGAGGTGGTAGGATATCGACATTGTGTTGGCAGAAGGGATTAGTTTAGCTGGGCATTTTATTACTAATGTAATTGGTTTGGCACAACATTGTGGGCTGAAGGGCCTGTTCCTATGCTATACTGTTTTATGTTCCAAGCAGGGATTTTCAACTGCTGGTAACATGCACATGCATTTTGGGTGGAGAGGCCAGTATTCATACTCCACCAATCATTCATTCCTACCCTTTAGGAGTTAATAAGTATTTTAATGTCTTGCCCTATGTTGCCTCTATAATGCATAATACATTGCTGAGGATCAAATCAAATTAGAAGTAACAGACAAAACAGATTCCAAGAACAGTTCTTTTCATTGATCAGTAAATTCCAACCAACTGGTGAAAATAATAATAGTTTGTTAAAACCTAAACCATTAGCGGTTTCTCAAAAAATAACACATTTTTGTTTGTAGTTGCATACCAATAAAGGTGAAAATAACATTTTGCACTGTGCCTTCGCCCTCACTTCTCTCGAGACAAAAACTTCCATGCAGACACAGCAACCAAACCATAACTTTTCAAGTATGCTGCAAGGTAAGAAGATCTCCAGTTGCACCTGCAGCAACCGCATAAATAAAGCTATTGTCTAGACATGAAGCAATGATACTGTCATCCAGAATATGATTACAGGTAGTAGTGAAATGCAGGTATGCAAGACATTTTAAATCCTAAATTAAGAGAACTCTGAAGATGACTGACCTACTAATTGTACTGATCAGGCACGAAAAAAAAGTATCCAATTTAATTGAAGAGATAAAAGTGTCACTGACAGAAATCATACTTTTTATATTAATATTCTTATTAGGGAGAGAGTCTAATAAAAAGGGGCATAACCTTAAAATTAGAGCTGGGTAATTGAGGAGTGAGGTGAGGAAGCATATTTTCACTCAAAGGATGGTTGGAATTTGGAACCTGCTCCTTCAAAAAACTGTTGAGATTAGATTAGTTGGAAAATTTAAGATCTTTGTTAGGCAAGTACAATGAGTGGACTAAATGGAGATAAGATGCAGATCAACCACGAACTGTGGAACAAACTCAAGGTGCTGAGTGGGCTAATCCTGTTCATAGGTTCCTATCAATTATAAAGAGCAAATTACTTGTACAATACAATCTGTGGTGACTCACAAGCAAAGGAAAATTACATCTACAAAGCATTAATGTCTCTCTATTAACCACATAAAATGTCCAGATGTAAACATATAAAATATTTTACATAAAAAATTTGGTCTCATTTTGCAGCTTTGTGGAAACCTTTACCTATACCTGCAACATTTTATGATTTAACATCATGGATCATGGGAGAAACAAGGCACAAGCAAGGGAGGTAAATAGTGCAGATATATTTTCAACCATTCTCCCTCCCCTTTGTGCAAGCATAAGATTGCCCAAAGAATATGCACAGCCATGTTTGGTTTACTTTATGTTGAAAAGAGTCTTTGTATTGTTAGAAATTAATCCCATTCTTAAAGGGAGGAAGCCATCCTGTACCATGGAAATGTCTATTTGAAAGTTCGAAATGGGTACAGAGGTTAATTCCAACTTTGTGGAGCCTTTTCCATCTGGTATCAGGACACAAATTCCTAGGTCTACATCTATTATGATTTTTGGATGAAATGTTATAGAAGGCCACATTTCTCTGTAGATGGTCTGGACAGGTGAAACTTTATGAAACCCAACCAACAATCTTCAACCCTCATCCTCATCACTCTCACTCAAACTGCCCGAAGAAAGAGATGGAAAAAACATGATTGCTGAAATTGCAGAAGTGTTGAACTAGTACTACTTTTCAATCACTGTTTGAAAGAGACAGGGAAAAAATTACATTTCTGATGGTTTATGTTCTATTCGGGTAGATAGCCTGGGTCTTTTTTGCAGGGTGGAAATGTCAAATACTAGAGGGCATGGTAGATCATACATTTTGTGCCTGGTAAATCATGTCTCATGAGTTTGATTGTTTTTGAAGAGATGATCAAGAGGACTATTGAGGGCAGGATGATAGATGTTGTCTATGTGGATTGTAGCAAGGCTTTTGACAAGGCCCCGCATGGTAGGCTTGTCTGGAAGGTGAAATCACATGGGATCCAGTATGAGCTAGTCAATTTGGATACAAAATTAGCTTGGTGGAAGGAGTCAGAGGGTGGTAGTGGAAGTTTGCCTTTCAGATTAGAGGCCTGTGATCAGTCATCTGCCACAAGGAAATGTGCTTGGTCCTCTTTTGTTTGTAATATATATTAATAATTTGGATGAGAATGTAGGATTAGTAAGTCTGCAAATGACACCAAAATTAGTGGTGCAGTGGACATTGAAGAAGGTTGTCTAAGGCTACAACATGATCTAGATCAACCAGAAAAGTGGGCAAAGGCATTTGGGGAAGTTAAACCAGGGCAGGGCTTACACATTCAATGGCATGGCACTGGAGAGTGTTGTAGAAGAGAAAGACCTTGGAGGACAAGTACATAGTTCCATGAAAATGGCAACACAGTTAGAAAAGGTGGTGAAGAATGTGCGTCACACGCTTGCCTTCATCGGACAGGGCACTGAGTACAAGAGTTGGGACATCATGTTACAGCTGCATAGGACGTTGGTGAGATCACAGGTGGCAAATTGTGTACAGTTCTGGTTGCTACACTAAGGAAAGATGTGATTAAGCTCGAGAAGGTGCAGAAAAGATTCACAGGATGTTGCTGGGACTGGAGGGCTGGAGTGATAAGGAGGGATTGGATTGGCTGGGACTGTTTTCTCTGGAGCGAAGGATGTTGAGGATGACCTTACAGTGGTTTATGAAATCATGAGGAACACAGTCTTCTTCTTAGGGTACAGGAAGAGAGGGGAAAATTTAAAAGGGAACCACAGGGGCATGTTTTTCAAACAAAAGGTGGTGAGTTTATGGAATGAGCTGCCAGAGGTAGAGGTGGGTACAATTACAATGCTTAAAACTTAAGAACATAAGAAATAGGAGCAGGAGTAGGCCATCTGGCCCGTCGAGCTTGCTCTGCCATTCAGTAAGATCATGGTTGAACTGAACACATTTAGTCAGGTTCATGGATAGGAAAGGTTTAGAGGGACATGGTCAAGTGCAGGAAAATGGGACTAGGTAGGCACCTTGGTGACAGGGACGGTTTGGGCCTTGTTCCATGCTGTGTAACTCTTATGACTCTAAGTGCTGGTGATGAGATTCCGGGATTGACAGGATTGGGATGCATGGCACAGATTCTTCTTAATGAATTACACTTGAACCATTGCCTCTGTGTTATTATGTGTTATTATGTAGTTATAATAAAGAACTGCAGTCCCCAGTAGGCAATGCAAGGGGTCACATGGGGGAACAGGAAGTGGCTGTAAAAAGAGAGGGAAAGCAAGTCAGGCTGTGGTGTTGGTTAATAAAATGTTGAGATCTTAAACCCATGCGAAGTTTGTCTCTTGATGAAGAACAAACATAACATGGTGTCAGAAGTTGGAGTGACGTCTGAACAGGGAGAGTAGGTGAATACTGTGTTCAATTGAGAAAGAGACTCAGTGAGTACAAAAGAAAAGCTATAAAAAGACGGAGAAAAAGCCGGCCGGCGTGGCGAGGGAGTCACTGGATTTGCCAAGAGAGATTCAGGTGAGAGGCCGAGAGTTCCCGTTATGGATAAGCTAAGTCCTCCCATGCTTATGCAGTTTACTAATTGATCTAAGTTTACTAAGCAATCTAACCGATAATTGGAAATGCTTCAAACAGCGATTCAACATATATTTAGATGCTAGTGGAGTGGGAGGGAACAATGAAAAATTGAAAGCGTCTATTTTTCTGCACGTGATTGGCAAAGATGCTTTGGACATCTATAACAGCTTTCAAGTTGAAGAGACAGCTTTTGAGTTAGGCACTTTGATGAAAAAATTTGAGGAGTATTTAATCCCAAGTAAAAAGATCACATTGGAGAAATATAATTTTTTTTCCTGTGACCAGAAACAAGGTGCTAGCTTCAACTAATACTTAGCTGAGCTTCACACACTGAGTAAGTCTTGTGAATTTGGAGACTTGAGGAACTCACTAGTTAAAGACAGAATAGTTTGTGGAATTCCAGATAATGGACTCAGAGAAAGACTGTTGTGTGAATTGATTTGACCCTGGAAAAGGCAGTGAATATGTGTAGGTCAGCAGAAACAATACAAGCACAAGCTAAGGAGCTGCACAGGGCAGACACAACAATGTATGCTGTGAAAACAAAGAAGTAGCACACAAGGCATTTCTGAAAACAACAGCAAAGCAAAGAGGAAGGCTCAAACAGCAAATGCAGCAGATATGGAGGTAGACACATTCCAAAGATGTGTCCTGCTTATGGGAAGTCCTGCAATAGCTGTGGGAAGAAGAATCACTTTGCAAGGTGCTGCAAAGCTGGGGCTAACAAGAGAAAGGTGCACACAGTTGATGAGGAAATGGAGGAATTATTTGTGGATTCTGTACAGACTGTGGCTGCTGGTAAAAGAGAATGGATTGTTCCAGTAACTGTGAATGAGACAGACAATAATTCCATTCAAGCTTGACACCGGAGCTCAGGTGAATCTGTTATCCATGGATGATTATAAGACTCTCACAATAAAGAGTAAGATTTACCCTGTGAAGTTAAAGGTGACAGGCTACGCTAGAGAGAAAGTTCCAGTAAAAGGGGGCTGTACGGTGACCTTTAAGCACAAGGGGCAGCACTTAAAATCACAGCTACTGATTGTAGAAAAGAGAGTACAGCCAATATTAGGTCTGAGTGCATGTGAAAAGCTCAACCTAGTGAAAAGAGTTTTCACAGTAGCTTCACATACTGAAGATGACCACACAACACTCATGGAAGAGTATGCAGATATCTTTGAGGGGCTCGGATGCTTGCCTGGTGTACACAAAATCCACATAGATGAGGCAGTGGCTCCTGTTGTCCATGGATTCAGGAAATTTCCACTTCAACTTAGAGATAAACTTAAATAAGAACTAGCATGCATGGAACGGATGAATGTCATACAGAAAATTGAAGAACCAACAGATTGGGTGAGTTCACTGGTCATTGTGCAAAAGGAAAATGGAGCATTGTCTAGACCTAAGAGATCTCAATAAAGCCATCAAGAGAGAGCATTTTAAATTGCCCACATAGGAGGAAATCATGTCCTGGTTTTCAGGTGCCAAATGGTTTAGCAAGCTCGATGCATTGTCTGGGTTTTGGCAGAAGAAGCTTGATGAGGCAAGTTCGAGACTGTGTAATTTTAACACACCACAGGGAAGATATTGCTGTCTTCAGCTGCCATATGGGATCCTGTCCACAGCAGAAGTCTACCATAAAACAATCTACATGATTTTTGAGGGCATACCTGGAGTCGAGACCATGATGGATGACATCATTGTCTGGGGGTCCACCAAGGAGGAACATGATACTCGACTGAGACAAGTGTTTGACGTGACAAGGAAATTAAATAAAGAGAAATGTGAGTTTGTTGTTAAGACACTGACCTTCATAGGAGATGTCATATCTGAAGAGGGAGTGAAGCCTGACCCAAGAAAGATGTCACCCATTGAAAACATGGAGAGACCCCAAAACAAAGTGGAGGTGAGACGTTTCTTAGGGATGGTGACCTACCTGGATAAGTTCATCCCTCGATTGTCAACAGTGTCAGCACCACCTAGGTCACTCCTTGAGCAACAAAATGAATGGATTTGGTCTCATGAGCAAGAAGAGTGTTTCCAGACTTGAAAAGGGTCCTAAATGAAGAGCCTATACTGAAGTTTTATGATCCGGAAAGGTGTATCAGGATATCAGCTGATGCGTCCCGGCACAGCCTTGGATCAGTACTACTGCAGCAGCATGATGGCACATGGCAACCTGTGGCCTATACATCAAGGGCTTTAACAAGTGCTGAAGCCAACTATGCACAGATAGAGAAAGAGCTTCTTGCCAGTACATATGCATGTGAAAGGTTCCATCAGTACATTTATGGGCAAGCTATTGAAGTGGAGACAGACCATAAACCATTGGTCTCAATTATGTCCAAACCACTGAATGACTGTTCCATGAGGATACAGCGCATGTTGATAAGGCTGCAGAAATATGATGTGAAGATGATCTACACATCGGGAAAATATATGTTTGCTGCTGATATGCTATCTCAAGCAGTTGACAAGACAGAAAAGAGTGACCAACAGGTTAATGCAGATATACAGGCCTATGTTGACATGATTGTCACCTCTCTTCCAGTATCTCAGGAAAGAACAGAGCAGATTAGGAAAGCAGCAGAGGCAGATGAAACAGTGAAAGTACTCAATGATGCAATACGGTAAGGATGGCCAGCAGCAAAGGATGACTGTCCAATGTATATTCGGGATTATTGGGCACGCAGAGCTGAACTGTGAGTAGTGAAAGATATGGTCTTCAAAGGGAACAGGTTTGTAATTCCAGTGTCACTACACAAGGAGATGCTCCAGAAAACACACAAAGGACACCTTGGGGAGGAAAAATGTAAACGTAGAGCACGTGAAGTGATGTATTGGCCAAAAATGAACCAAGTCATCAGCTGGACAACTGCTTCATGTGAAATATGCCTTACCTACAGACCAAATCAGCAAGCAGAACCACTTACACCACACCCTGTACCAGACAGGCCGTATTTCAAAGTTGGAGTGGATTTGTTTGACTGTAATGGGAAGAGCCACATTGTTGTAACAGACTACTTTTCCAACTACCCAGAGGTTGCGACACTGCAATCAACATCCAGCAAAGCAGTTATCACGTTCCTGAAAGCTGTGTTTGCAAGGCATGGAGTTCCATGTGAAGTAGTATCAAACAATAGTCCACAATTTTTGAGCTGTGAATTTGAATCCTTTGCCAATGTTTGGGGGTTTTGGCATATAACCTCAAGCCCACATCACCCAAAATCTAATGGCTTAGCAGAGAGTTCAGTTAAGGTGATGAAGGGCCTCATGAAAAAAGTACAAGATGGACGAGAGGATTTCCACAGAAGTCTAGTAATTTTCAGAAGTGCGCCACTGCAGAATGGCCTTTCACCAGCCCAAATGCTGACGGGTCGATGTACACGCAGTAACCCTCCAATACATGAAAACCTGTTGACACCTGAAGGAGCACACAAGGTCAAACAGGCTAAAGAGGAAGGGAAAGAAAAACAGAAACAGGATCACGAAGACAGCGAAAAGCCTACCAGTCCTGAAGCCTGGGGATCAAGTGCGAATCTGAGATCATGATTCTGGCACATGGTCCATGCAAGGAGTTGTGCAAAAGGAAGTAAATCCACATTCATACCAGATCCAGACGGAGTGAGGGACACCTCTGAGGAGGAACTGCGTGGATCTACGACCACAAGCTCCAAACCATGGCTGTGACCCGTCCCTTGTCAGGTACCCCAAAGGGGCCAGCATATGGAGAAAATGAACATGTGATAACACCAATAATAATGCAGCAGATGAAAGCAACACTTCTGTAGAAACAAGTACTAGATCAAAAAGGACCATTAAACCACCTCAGAGACTGATTGAAAGCTGCTGAGTGGACAAGGGTTCTTGGCAGGTTTACAAGGACACAGTATTGTGTTTGTTTTTCTTTAAAGGGGGAAGATGTGTTATTATGTGTTATTATGTAGTTATATTAAAGAACTACAGTTCCCAGTAGGCAATGCAAGGGGTCACATGGGGAACAGGAAGTGGCTGTAAAAAGAGAGGAAAGCAAGTCAGGCTAGTGCTGGTTAATAAAATGTTCAGATATTAAACCCACACAAAGTTTGTCTCTCAATGAAGAACAAACATAACAGCCTCCATGATCATATCTATCAACAAGAAGCAGTTGATGTGACCTGTGAAAATCGTTGTTTCCCCTAACCCTTTGTTCTCTTTCTTTCCTGTCATCTCAAGTACTGAAACTCAGAACAGAATTACAATCTGCTTAAGCTGGTTTCCACAAACAAATATGGAGCTAAGCCAAAAGAAACTGAATAATAGTAATTTATAATATTGAAAAAACAAGATGCTGGAGGAACTTAGCAGGTCAGGCAGCATCCATGGAGAAAAGCAGATGGTCAACATTTCAGGTCAGGACCCTTCTTCAGAACTGAAGATAGGAAACGGGGAACCCCAATAATATAGGATTGGAAAACAGAGCAGTGATAGGTGGACAAAAGTGGGGAGGTGGTGATAGGTAGATACAGGTAAGAGATAATGATAGGCAGTTGCGGGGGAGAAGGGGAGAGCAGATCTACCGGGGGATGGGTCAAAGGCATGGAGGCAGGTGGCATGGGGGGAGGGAGGAGAGGAAAAGAAGAGAAAAAAATAATGTCAAGGAGAAAAAAGAAAGGAAGAAAAGAAGAGGCCAGGTGGTGGTGGGGGGTGGGGGATTGGTTTACTGAAAGTGGGAGAATTTGATGTTCATCCTGTTAGACTGTAAGGTCCCAAGATGGAAAACGAGGTCCTGTTCCTCCAGTTAGCATTTGTATTTCTCCTTGTAGTGGAGGAGGCCGAGGGCTGACATATCAGTGAGCAGTGGGAGGGGGAGTTGAAGTGACTGGCAGTGGGGAGATGCATATCGCGGTTACGGACAGAGTGCAGGTGTTCCATGAAATAGTCACCTAGTCTGCATTTGGTCTCACCAATGTAGAGGAGACCACACTTGGAGCACTGAATGCAGTTGATGATATTAAGGGAGGTGCAGGTGAATCTCTGACTCACCTGTTTGGTTCCCTGGATGGAGGTAATGGGGGTGGTGTATGGGCAGGTGTTACATCTATGGTGGGGGGCAGTAGAAAGTTTCCGGGGTGGGAGCACGATGGGTGGGAGGGAGGAGTGAACTAGGGAGTCCTGGAGAGAGTGGTCCCCATAAAAGGCTGAAAGGGGTGGGGAGGGGAAGACATGCTTGGTAGTGGGCTCCGGTTGGAGATGGCAGAAGTGGCGGAGAATGTTGTGTTGGATACATGGGCTGGTGAGATGAAATGTGAAGGCATTTCATCCCACCAGACCTGTTGAGTCTGGGAGTGGTGGGGGTGAGAGCGGAGGTGTGGGAAATGACAGAGATGCAGGTGTGAGCTCCCTCAACCACAGTAGGGGGGAAACCACGGTTGGTAAAGAAGTTGGACCTCCACTGTCCATAACCGTAATCTGTATCTCCCCAATGCCAGTCCCTTTAGTTCCCCCTCCCACTGCACACTGATATGTAAGTCCTCAGCCTCCTCCACTGTTGGGAGAAATCCAAACGCAAACTGGAGAAACAACACCTCATTTTCTGTCTTGGAACATTACAGCCTAACGGGATGAGCATCAAATTCTGCCACTTTAAGTAAAGTAATCCCCCCCCCCCCCACCTTGCCTCTTCTTTTCTTCCCTTTCCTAGCCTATCTCTTTTTTTTTCCTTGCCATCTTTTTTTTCTCTCTCCTTTTCCTCTCCTTCCCTCTCTCCATGCCACCTGCCTCCATACTTTTGACCCATCCCCCGGTGTATCTGCTCTCTCCTTTTCCCCCTCACCTGTCTATCATTACCTGTTACCTGCATCTATCTATCACCACCTAGTGTCCACCCTGCCTTCCCTCTTTTGTCCACCTATCACTGCTCTGTTTTCCCCTCCTATATATTGGGCTTCCCCTTTTCCTATCTTCAGTCTTGAAGAAGGGTCCTGACCCGAAACATTGACTGCCTAATTTTCTCCACAGATGCTGCCTGACCTGCTGAGTTCCTACAGCATCTTGTTGTGTTTGCATCTGGATTCCAGCATCTGCAGTCCTTTGCTTCTCTAATTGATGATATTGTTATATGTGCGAGTAAAATCTAAAAAGTTAGGTTGACCTTCAACATAAATGAATTACACAGTCATTGAGGATTACATTGCAGAAACCAAATTGTGCTCGAACATTCTACTGGCTTACTTTCAAACCTAGTTAAATAGAACCATCATATCATTACAGTACCAAAGGAAGCCATTCAACCCATCAACTTTATGCTGCCTCTCTGTGAAAAAATGTAGGAAGCTTCAACAAAAATAAAGCTTATTTATTACACACTGTTCCAACTTAGATAAATAGAAAATACTGACCAACAACTATGAAATCTAATAATTCAAGAATAATTCTAATTGCAAGACTGAAATGTAAAATACACATACCTCAAGGAAGTACACGCAGCAGAGAAAATCCAAAGGTTTTGTCGTGCAATTCTAAGAAGCTCATGAGCATTTTTGCTTATAAGATTATCAAATTTGACAAGGATTATTGAAGTACACAGTTAAAACCGTATTCAGACTTGTACTCGTAGAGTCGTACAGCACAGAACAGACCATTTGGCCCAACTGGACCATACCGACAAAGATTCCCATCTAAGCTGCTTCCATTTGCCTGCATTTGGCCCATTTCCATCTGAATTACTCCTATCCATATATCTGTCCAAGTGCCTTTTAACTGTTGTTAATGTACCTACCTCAACCACTTCCTCTGGCAGCTCATTGCATATACTGCTCACCCTCTATGTGAAAAGGTTGCCCCTCAGTTTCCTAATAAATCTCTCCCCTCTCACCCTAAAGCTAAGTCCTTTAATTCTTGATTGCTGAATCCTGGGAAGACTGTGTGCATTCACCCTATCTATGCCCTTCATGATCTTATACACCTCTATAAGATCACCTTATGCTTATTCTCTTACACTCCAATGAACAAATCCCAACTTGCTCAACCTCTCTCCGTAAGTCAGTCCCTCAAGCAACATCCTTGTAAATCTCCTTTGTACTCTTTCCAGTTTAATGGCATCTTTCCTATAGTAGGGTGACCAAAACTGAGCACAATTTTCCAAATGCGGCCTCACCAACGTCTTGCACAATTGCAACATAACATCTCAGCTTCTATACTCAATGCCCTGACTGATGAAGGCCAGTGTGATAAAAGCCTTCTTCACCACCCTGTCTACCTGCAATGCCACTTTCAGGAAACTCTACAACACCCTTTGTTCTACAACACTCCCCAGGGCCCAACTGTTCACTATGAACACTTCCTCTTTTGAACTTTTTGAAGCTTTATTCTACAGGACGTCCCATTAATTTCAGGCAGCCATGGTAGTGTAGTGGTTAGCGTTATGCTATTACAGTGCCAGGTTCAATTCCAGCCACTGTCTGTAAGGAGTTTGTACGTTCTCCCAGTGACAGCATGGGTTTCCTCTGGGTGCTCTGGTTTCCTCCCACATTCCAAAGACGTATGGGTTAGGAAATTTTGGGCATGCTATGTTGGCGCCAGAAGCATGGTGACACTTGCAGGCTGCCCCAGAACACTCTACGCAAAGATGCATTTCGCTGTGTGTTTCGATGTACATGTGACTAATAAAGATATCTTATCTTTTCTTATCATCTGTTAAATTCCTGACCAGTGTTCCTGAATTCTACCTTTTAACCTTCTGTCCTCTGTTCTTGCTTCCTCTGCTTCCTTAACATCACCCTAGAACATGTTTCCGATTTCAGAAGTAGGTCTTGGTAATTTAGTGGACATTCCTATTATTGTCAGAATTCCCACCAGCAGCACATATCCAATAATGATGAGGAATCTTGAAATGAGATGAAACTTTCCACACTGATTTCTGCCATCACATGCGTACACATAGATATTAGAACTCTAGCATCTTATTGGTTTAGATTTGGAGATCTGTGACCAATGGTGTTCTGCAGGGATCAGTGTTGGGGCCTCTGTTGTTAGTGATATATATAAATAACTTGGATGAAAATGTAGATGGGTGTATTATAAATGTGCAGATGACACAAAGATTGGTGGAGTTCTGGACAGTGCAGAGGGCTATCAAAGGATGCAGCAGAATATAGATCAGTTACAGATATGGGCAGAGTAATGGCAGACAGAGTTTAATCCAAGCAAATGTGAGGTGTTGTACTTTGGGAGATCAAATGTAAGGGGAAAGTCTACAGTTAATGACAGGACTCTTAACAGCATTGATGTACAGAGGGACCTTAGAATCCAAGTCTGTAGCGCCCTGAAAGTTACCATGTAAATAGATAGGGTTGTAAAGAAGACGTCTGGCATGCTTGCCTTCGTTGGTCAGGGCATTGAGTATAGGAGTAAGGAAGTCATATTGCTACTATCTAAGACTTTGGTTAGGCCAAATTTAGGCTATTGTGTGTCCCGTTACAGAAAGGAAGTGGAGGTTTTGGAAAGGGTGCAGAAGTGGTTCACCAGGATGCTGCTGGGATTAGAGGATACGAGCTATAAGAAGAGGTTGGACAAACTTGGGTTGTTTTCTCTGAAGTGCCAGAGGCTGAGGGGAGACTTGATAAAATTTTATAAGCTTATGAGAGGCATAGATAGGGAAGATAGTCAGAATCTTTTTCCCAGGGTAGAAATCTCAAGTACAGGAGTATATGCATTGAAGGTGAGAGGGGGGAAGTTTAAATGATATGTGTGGGACAGGTTTTTTACACAGAGAGTGCTGGGCACCTGGAACTGGCTGCCAGGGTAGTGGTGGAAGTAGGTACAATAGTGGCGTTTAAGAGGCTATTAGATAAACACATGAATATGCAGGAAATGGAGGGATATAGATCATGAACAGGCAAAAGAGATTTAGTTTAATTCAGCATCGTGTTCAACGCCGACATCATGGGCTGAAGGGCCTGTTCCTGTGCTGTACTATTCTATAGTCTATATTTCCATCTAGCATTGCCCCACCCCCACCCACCAATACCTTGGATATTTTTCCTTCACCCACTTTTATGGTGCAAGTTTTTGCTGGAAGTGTAAAGTGGCAGTGACAAGGACAACAGCTGGGACTGTGGTAAATAATGGGAGCAACAAGTTATTATCTTAACCAAAGAAACTTGAGAAGGAGAGGAATAACTGAGAAGTAACATAATGGTTTAGAGTCAAAATAATGGGAGGGCAGATTGAATGAAGAGGTGGAGGGAAGAGGAGACAATAAGAAAAAAATAAGAAAAAGTATAACAAAATTCTATTTTATAGGCCTCTATGGACAATTGTTTATATGGAGGAATGAGATTTCACAATATATGGAATCAATAAATTGCAAATGCTGAGATTCTGAAATATAAAAAAACAACAGAAAATGTTGGAAACACCCAGCAGGTCAGTGAAACGTTACCTCTGTCTTTCAACACATGCTTCCCTCATTTGCTGAGTCTTTCCAGCATTTTCTGCTTTTATTATTAATGAGACTTCACAACTTCCCTCCTTCCATTTCTGGGCTGGAGTGGTTATATGGCGTCAATATAAATATCCTTATAACAAGCATCCTTTCTTTGCCTTGATTTTCTATGGCGTTTAATTGATCGTTATGCACAGAACAGCTTTTTGAGAGATTTGAAACAGAGTGGTGCAAATTATCCAGCAATTTAGGGTGACTCTCATCTCCAGGTAATAATTACTCAACAATAACATGTGGATGTTTTACGCAATAATAGTAGTGTTTGTATTAGACTTAAATGATTCCACTACTTCCTGTACCTGTCTTTTTTTCTTTATGTACTAAACACAGTGTTTCACCAATATGTAAATACTGCTGACTAGCAAGGTTCCGCACAGGTCTATTTAAAAAATGGATCGCTAATAAGGTGTTTTGTCTATTAAAGTGTTCGGAGGTTGTAAAAGGCACTAATTGTGTGAAAATGTTCTTCCTTTTTATAGTCATACCGTGGAAGTGTTGTTTGCACTTGTCTAACTCCATGCATGTCTTCATGTAGAAGTCAAACTACAGAAACAAGTTGCTGATTCCATCAGCAGATATATTTCAAGTCTGGCACAAAATTGTAATTGTGAGACAGGATCAGGACAAGTATGGAATGCGTAGAACCGGAATTTTTCATTGCTTCTCATATGCAGCAACATGCCTTGTGGTGATTTGCCAAGGGATTGAACTTGACTTATAACGATGTTTGAAAACCATTTGTGACTGTAAACTCAGATGCAAGTTCAACTAGCAGTTAAATTCACCAAGCTACCATTGAAACACGCAGTGAAATGCATCTTTTTGCGTAGAATGTTCTGGGGGCAGCCCGCAAGTGTCTCCACGCTTCCGATTAACTGCCGGGGTCTTAGTTAGCACACATGGTATAAAAATCCCATTCCTTTCACATGGGGTTGGTTGTAGGTGCTCTGTTTATTTGCTAACTGTATTGCCTGTGCGTACATTAATCTTTGTCTGAAAGCTATGTACTGCTGAAGACTGATGTGCTGGAATTCTCATGTAAATATCACCGTGTTTGTTATAAACTGTAGATATCAGCATTAAAAGGATTCAAAATTGGAATGCAGCAAAACACAAGAAGTTTGGTTAACCAGATCTTTGGGTTTTAAATCACCCAGGTATGTTTTTCTGAAATAGTAAATTTAAACAACTTATGTATTCCTGCATTTTGTGTGAAAACTTCACAGTACTGAACAGGATAATGCATTGCAGTGGCCTCGTGACTAAGTTATCACTTTGGAGCCTCCTGTAATTCTACAAAGCACTGCCAGCAATATGACAGAGGCTGAACTTCACCATAGTATTATTCTTTTAAATAATTTATCACACATGTTAAATCAGGTAGTTTAAGTGGGTTAGTAACTCTGCTTACATATCTAAGATTGGTATATAACAATTATTTACATTTATACGATGCCTTTATTGTTGTAAGCTGTTTAATCTGCTACTACTAAACATAATCATACTGTGGAAGTGTTATCACTTGCTGAATTCCATCTATCTTCTTGTTCAATTTCAGCTGTAGAAACAAGTTGAAACAAGTTGAAGAACATTAAATTGGATAAGTCCCCAGGGCCTAATCTATCCCAAGTTATTGAGAAAGGCAAGAGAGGAGATTGCTGGAACCTCAACAGAGTTCTTTTGTAACCTCTTTAGCCACAGGCAAGGTCTCAGAGGACTGGAGAATAGCCGGTGTTGTTCCTTTAAGAAGGGTAACAGGAATAATCCAGAAAATTATAGGCCAGTGTGCCTTACATCGGTGGTAGGGAGGTTATTGGAGAAGATTCTTAGGGATAGGATTAACTCACGTCTGGAAAAGCATGGACTGTCAGCATGGCTTTGCGTGGGGGTGGTGGTGAAGATGATTGTTGAAGGTAGGGCAGTGGATGTTGTCTACATGAACCTTTGTAAAGCTTTTAACAAGGTCCCTCATGGTAAGCTGATCTAGAATATTAAGGCACATGGGATCTACTGTGACTTGGTAGATTCGATTCAAAATTGGCTTGGCCATAGAAGATGGTGGTGGTGGAGGGTGTTCTTCTGATTGGAGGTCTGTGACCTGTGGTAATCTACAGGGATCAATGCTGGGACCACTGCTTTTTGTGATGTATGTAAATTATTTGGATGAAAATGTAAGTGGTAGTAAATTTACATTGATTATAAAAGTTGGCAAGTCATGTTGCAGCTGTATAAAACTTTGGTTAGGCCACATTTGGTGTATTGTGTGCAGTTCTCCACATCCTACATTACAAGTAGGATGTGGAGGTTTTGGAGAGGGCGCAGAAGAGGTTCACCAGGATGTTGCCTGGATTAGAGAGCATTAGCTATTAGGTAAAGTTGAACAAACTGGATTGTTTTCTCTGGAGCAACGGAGGCTGAGGGGACACCTAATATCTGATTTACGAGTGGCATTGAAAGGATAGTTAGAGTCATTTTCTCAGGATGGAAATGTCAAATACTACAGGGCATAGCTTTAAGGTGACAAGAGCAAAGTTTAACTGGAATTACAAGGCAAGATTTTTACATAGAGAGTGCTAGGTGTCTGAAATGCACTACCAGGGAAGTGGTGGAAACAGATGTTGAAGAAGCATTTAGACAGACTCATGAACAGACAGGAAATGGAGGGATGTGCAGGCAGATGGGTTTAGTTTAAATTGGCGTCGTGATCGGCATGGTCATTGTGGGCCAAAGGCCCTTTTCCTGTGCTGTATTGTTCTATATTCGATGTTTATAGCTCTGGTACAGCTGCTGCCTTACAGCACGAGTGACTTAGGTTCAATCCTGACCTTTGGTACCGTCTGTGTGGAATTTACATGCTTTCCCGGTGACATTTGGGTTTCCTCATGGTGCTCCGATTTTTACCCGTTTGCCAAAGGTGTGCTGGTCGGTAGGTGAATTACCCATTGTAACTTGTCCCTAGTGGGGAGGTAAGTGGTAGAATCTGGGGAAGTTGATGGGAATACGGGGAGAGTAAAGATGGGATCAATGGACGGTTAGTGTAAATGGGCTTTTGATAGTCAGTATGGCCCATGTGGGCTAAATGGTCTATTTCCATGCTGTCTGATTCTACGATTCAACGACCTGTGATGATGGCTCTGTTTTGAATCAGCAACACTTTTGATGCCAAACATCAGACTGGAATCATGGACTTTTATTTTTCCTGTGTATGCTGCTTTAATCGCCCTCTGAAAATGTTTGACTTCCAACACTCACAGAGTTCATGTCAGCAGAATGACAAAGGGCCATTTACTTGAACTGGTTTGGCGTTCTGCTTAATCTCACTAAATACAGCTTCAGAACATTATAAATATACTTGCCTGAACTTTATGTTTTCAACTCAGTCAGGCCTCCACATATTACACAAGCTCTATGGTGCTATTCTTATTTACATTCTGATGATGTTTAAAATGCTGCACTGTCTTTATGTCAATAAATATAGAATGTATAGTGCAGCTTGTACTGTGTAATTGTGTCAACATAAGCTGTTTACAGTATACTGAACTGTCACTTTAAACTGAGGTACACTATAAAAATAAAAGAGTTTGAGGTATGTGCTTGTACTCAGTTAAACACTCCATTATTTTGACTTGTGGTTAATAATTGGTTAGATACACGGCCCAGGATTTTTTTCCAGTGTGGGTTTACCACCAGTGGGAGACTAGGACCATACTTCAAACCATGATCCTGACTCCACTGTGAGCCATTTTGTTAGCTGTACGTGGCAGATTCCCAGCAGAGTTCCCACCAGCAAAAAGAGCCCACTACCCTGGGGTATACTGATACAGAAATGCTGCACCTGGGTGTTATGTATGCACGGAGCAAGGACGGCAATGGGCAACAGAATAAACAATTTTACTGAGTCACGTTAACCAAAGTAAAGAAACTAAGCAACTTACAGTTGTGGATCAATGAGAAGGCTGACGGAGACAAAAAGCGAGCGAGTCCCTGAAGTCCTGCATCAAAGGTAATGTTCCTTGCGTAGGAGAGCATCATCGCTCTGCAGAGCGATTGACCAGCAGGTGTGTGCATGCGCACAGGCATGCGCTTGCATACCTGCTGCGTTCTGGCAATCGATCCGCTGAGCGATCGACCGACAGGCACACGCATGTGCACAGGCGTGTGCATGTACATTTGCCGTGTTCACCGCATTCTCCATACCTCTATTCTTCATCCCTCCCCTATAGAAGGGAACTGCAGGGGAAGTAAATAAGTTAGGTGAACATAGGGAAATGATAAAATGATTTTTCCACCACTATCCTGCCTGGTATCAGTTGACCGGCCAACGCATGCTCGTGGGCCACCACAAGGGGGCAGCTTCTCTCTCGGTGTCCTCCTGATTAACCGATGCCAAGGTCAGTGGGCTGTAAAGGTCCTCCTCTCTTGCTGAAGCACCCGTTGGTTCAACTGCTTGAACGGTTGCTTCATCGGCAGGAGTCTCTTCTGTGGCTTCACTGTGTTCTCTGTCGGTTTGCCAGCGTACTTGATCCAAATGTCGCCTGACAATTTGTCCATTTGTCAGTTCAAGCTCTGCAGCTTGACTGTTACAAATCCGGACGACGGCCTGTTGCCGGTTTTCTTCATGCGTGACTTGAGTATGGACTTTGTCATTGGCACGAAACATTCGTGGCCTAATGCAAGTCTCATAGATTTTCTGCAAATTAGTTCTTGGATGGCCAGCAGTAGGAGTTTGAATCTGGTGTGTAAAGTGCGCTTGAACATTAACTCGGTGGGGGATTCACCCGTTAGTTCGTTTGGGGTGATTTGGTAATGGAAAAGGAAATGGCTTAATTTTGTCAAGTCACCCTGTGTTTGTTTAGAAAGGTACTGCTTGCTCAGCCAGGCCATTTGATACTGCGTGATATGGAGCTGTTGTCAGGCACCTAATACCATTCTTCTCTACAAACTCGTTACATTCTGCACTTGTGAAAGCTGGGCTGTCGTCAGATACAATCATTTCTGGAATACCAAATGTATCAAAGACTGGCCATAATTTAGTTATAGCAGTTGTTGAGGAACACGACATATAAGTAAGTAACGCCTCTATCCACTTAAAGTGGGCATCCACAATAACCAGATACGTGTGTCCCCAGAATGGTCCAAAATAATTGATATGAATGTGCTTCCACGGAGAATCGGGCCAGGCCCATGGTTTAAGGGTGGTCTTTGGTGATGCTTTTTGCATCTCCTGATAAATAAGGTAGATGTGCACCACATTCTCAATATCAGTGTCAATTATCAGCCACCACACATAGCTTCTCGCAAGTGCCTTCATTCTGACCACACCAGGGTGAACATCAGGCAGATCGAGGAGGCTGCACTTGTGGCCTTGAGGGGAAACCACCACTCAACTGCCCCATAGTATGCAGCCATCCTGTTGGCTCAGTTCAGGTTGGCGATTTGTAAATTGTTGAAATTCGGGTGAAAGGCTGGCGGGCCAACCACCAGTTGTGCTCTTTTTACCTGTGATAGAAGTGGATCACGGGCTGTCCACTGCCTAATGAGATGACTTTTGATTGATGTTTCATCTAGGCTTTGTAACAGGTGAACAACCTCGAATGGAGGGGTGACCTCAACAGTTGGTAATCTGCTTAAGGCGTCAGCAACGACGTTTTCGTTACCGGTGGTACACTTCATTGTGTAAGACTAAGCATATAAGGTCAATGACATTCCAAAGACGTATGGGTTAGGAAGCTGTGGGCATACTATGTTGGCACCAGAAGTGTGGCGACCCTTGCAGGCTGCCCCCAGAACACTAAGCAAAAGATGCATTTCACTGTGTGTTTCAATGTACATGTGACTAATAAAGATATTTCATATCTTATCTCATCTCATCTCTCAATGCCCATCGTTGCATTTTCGGTTATGACATTTGTTGGATACCTTGTGTCTCCCCCATTAAGCCTAGCAGAGGTTTGTATGGATTTCGAGAGGCTGCCCAAATATGTATAAATTGAAGTGCTTGATGCCAAACATAATAGCTAGGGCTTCTCTGTCGAGCTGTGAATAATTCGCCTGAGACATTGTCCTTGAAGTGAAATCAATCAGCATCTCTGTTCTGGAAGGCATTCGATGTAGGAGGGCGGCCCTGACCCCGTATGGTGAGGTGTCACATTTCATGACTATAAGTTTTTCGGGATCATAATGCACCAACACAGATGTAGAACTGAGGGTGGTTTTTATTTGTTCAAATACCTTTTGCTCAATTCTTGACCATTCTCAGTGTTGGTCCTTCTGGAGTAATCAATATAAAGGCTTTAACACTGTCGTTGATTGATTTAAGAACTGGGTGGAATGCGTGACTAGTCCCAGGAATGAGTGTAACTGTGTCATGTTTCGTGGACGTGGAGCCTCTTTTAAGGCTTTGATTTTGTGATCCTGTGGAGGGAGACCTGTTTTATCAGTTTTGAAGCCCAGGTAGTCAACTGAGTCGGCCAAAAATGTGCATTTCTCCTTCTTTAGAGTAAAGCTGGCTTCCTGCAAACAGAAAAGTACTCTGGCCAGTGTCTCAAGATGATGGGACTCTGAAGTACCAGTTAGTAAAATATCATCAAGGTATGCACGGACATGAGGAATATCCTTCACTAAATTATCAGTAAGGTATTGGAGATTAGATCAGATCATATATCTTTATTAGTCACATGTACATCAAAACACACAGTGAAATGCATCTTTTGCATAGAGTGTTCTGGGGGCAGCCTGCAAGTGTCGCCACTTTTCTGGCACCAACATAGCATGCCCACAACTTCCTAACCCGTACGTCTTTGGAATGTGGGAGGAAACCGGAGCACCCGGAGGAAACCCACACAGACACGAAGAGAACGTACAAACTCCTTACAGACAGTGGCAGGAATTGAACCCAGGTTGCTGCCACTGTAATAGCGTTATGCTAACCGCTACACTACCATGCCTGCTGATACCAGGTGCAGAGCTCACTCCAAATGGCAGCTGCTTGTACTGAAACAGGCCTCTGAGTGTATTGATTGTCGTAACATCCGGAGTGTCTTCGTCCAGGGTGACCTGATTGTAGGCGTGTTTCAGGTCTAGCGTTGTGAACTGTTGGTCTCCTGGCACGGTTGCATACAAGTCCTCAATCCATGGTAGTGGATACGTGTTCAGTCTTGTCGCAGGATTTACAGTCAGCTTGTAGTCGCCATAGATGTGCACTGATCCATGGGACTTGAGGACGGGCACGATCGGAGCCGTCCACTCTGAGTACCGCACCGGCTCTATCACATCTGCTCTCTGTAGGTGGTTGAGTTCTTCTTCTACCTTTGGGCCCACAGCGTCCAGCACCAGATGGGCCTTGTAAAACTTCAGCTGGCGGTTCTCCTTAAATTTGACCTGAAGTGTCAGCTTGGAATACACGCTGGTGCTTTTGTAGTAGAGCATTCAATGTGGGGTTCCCCCAACACAACTGACGTTCCAAGGGTACCATGGAGGCATTCCGGGACCGCTGGGCACCGCAGGGGATAAGCGCCATCCTTGGTAGAGATGGGGATATTTTAATTTAGTTTAGCTTGTGTTAGTCACTGTTATTGTCTCTGTGTTTGTTGTAGTTTTGTAGTATTGTCATTTGTATTTTGTAATAAAGGTAATTACAAAATAAAATACAACTGACGTAGGATAGCACTGATGAAATGCTTTAATCCAGTTTCAGCCCAGCAAATTAGACTGTTGGCCTCCCCTGACAACATGCACCGGTAAGTAGAACAGGTCTCCATGGCGGACCACTTCTGCCGTGAATACACCGCATACATCAACGCTGGCCCCAGTGTCACGGCAGAACACCGAGTTTGGAGGTTGTAGTTTTGAAATCCGGTGTAAAGGTGATTCGCACATCAAGATGACGGCTGACCTGGTGTCCAGCTCAAATGTCACGGGCTGGTTGTCCACTGTGAGCGTAACCAAGTACGGAGGCTGGTTCTGGTTGCCCAGTTCATGGGTATGGAAAATAGTGTCCACTTCACACCAGTTGTCTCCTTGTGTGGAGCTAATGGTCGAAATCTGTTGTTTTCCCGTGGTGCGTTGCTTTGTGAAACACACCTTCTCGAGGTGCCCTACCTTCTGACAGAACAGGTGGACGGTCTTTTGATGCTTGCAATCGGACCACTAGACATGACTTTCACCACAGGGATGGCATCTCTGTGAAGACAGACGTGATTTTGAGTGGAAGCTGTGGGTCTGCAAACACTGGCAAACATTGATGTTTTTGGGAGGGGCTCTCACTCCAGCACTGCCTGAATAAATGGTGCTGGAGTTGGTTGAATCTGTGTAAAGCTTCTCTTGACTGCCTCCCTGTGACAAGCTATGGAGCACGCTTTGTCCCAGGACAAATTGTGCTTTTCGACAGGAGGTTCTCATTATAGACTCTGATAATCAATGCTTGGATAAGCATCACTTCTTCAAATTTGTTCGGATGGATATCCTTGCTCCTGCTTCCTGAACATCCAGAGTTAATCTTGTGATGAAATCATCTACATTCTTGTCGGGGGTCTGTTGCAGCAACGAGAACCTGAAGTGTATTGGGGAGACATTGTCCTGCATCCCCCAAATATTGTCTGAAGCCTCATCGCTCTGGTCAATTCAGATTTGTTCTGTAAGTGCAGAGCATTGAAGTATTCCTGCCTGTGTTCTCCCAAGTGCATGTGAAGCAGCTTGAGTTTCGTTGCTTCCTCCGGTTCCACGAGTGTTAAAATTGGTAGAAGTTCAATGTAGTTCTGGAAGGTTTTCTTCCATTGTAGCCAGATTTCTGGTGTTGGTTTTGCCATAGTTGTGGCCCAAAATGGACTGGGTGCTTGAAGTAGCGAGGCCATTCTTGTTTTGATCCTCGCCGCCAATTGTTACGTATTCACAGAGCAAGAACGACAACAGGCAGTAGAATAAATGTTTTTACTGAGTGATGTTAACCAAAGTAAAGAGACTAAGCAACTTATTGTTATAGATCAATGAGAAGGCCGATGGAGACAAAAAGCACCCATCCCTGAAGTCCTGCGCCAAAGGTAATGTTCCTTTGCGTAGGAGAGCATCATCGCTCTGCAGAGCGATCGATTGGCAGACACACGCATGCGAACCTGCCACATTCTCACAATCAATCCGATGAGTGATCAACTGACAGGCATGCACACAGGTGCATTCATCGTGTTCTCCGTACGGTTCACTGGGTGGTTCCAGAACAAGAGGAGTCTGAGTGAAAAGTCCTAGAGATAGAACATATCTGACAGAAGATTGTATTCTCACTTCCGACAGGAGATACGGGAAGAGGCAGTGGTGGTCAAGTGTTGGCTGTCAAAAGCTATTCCTCTCTGACTACATACATCCATAGATCACAATAGGATATAAATGCTGTGTCATTAGTGCTCATATCTTCAGAAATATTTTAATCCCGAGCTCCCCAAGTCCTATTGGAGGATTATTGGTGCTGATTTCTAACAAGTGAAAAAGCAGACTGATTTCCAAAGAAATGTACACACTTGTGCTAATAGAATGACATGTCCACCTCAGCAGGTTCACTGTCATTGAAATGAATTACATCTCAGTCCTGATGCAGGGTCTCCACTTGAAATGTCAACAGTTCCTTTCCCTCAACAAATGCTGCTTGACCCACTGAGTTCCTCAAGCAGTTTGTTTTTTTACATCTGAGTACTTTCTATAGGAGGGCTGGAACAGCAAGTGGGTAGAAAAATGTGGGTACAGCAATTCATAAAGGAGCATGTGCTTATATTTCTCTAGGCTGACTTTTATAGCTCCTTGTACTTAAAGCAGGTATCTTCAAACCCATGGCTAAGTGCCCGAAATTTTCCCGAAAGGATTCTTTGAATGTGCTGCAGACAGCAGCTTGACAAAAGTAGGCAATAATTTTTGGAGCTGATGGAATCCCTCCAACCTGTACAGCAAACATAGGAAGAGATGGTCAGCTATGTGCATATATTGTGAATTGGAAGTTCCCTTTGCTGAGGGAGGTTGCCAAGGCACGGCTGATTGATATGAAATAAATTACTAATCATGAACCAAACAATGAAGCCAAAGAATGATGGGCCATGAGCAAAACACCATGGAAAACATTAGAAATACAAACAGAAAAATGCTGGGAATAGTCAGCAAGTCGAGAAACATCGGTGAAGAGACAAACAGAGTTAACAATTCTGGTTGATGAACCTTGCATCAGATGGAAGATTTTAGTATCCTTTTCATCATGTCCACAACTAACTACCATGTTAGTGATGCTGCAAATGCAAATTGGCAATTTTCAAAGGCATGCTCTCAACCTTCCGAAGCAAGAATGAGGAGAAAGCCCAGGGCAAAGTGAGGATATGGTGTCCAGAAATGAATCGATTGTGTGTATTGTCAAATAATAACTTCAGTACTGAACTGCAATGACATTTTGATGTTTGATCTATACGTTGTTGACCTATATGATAATTGATCTATACAGTATATTCAGTTTTCCACAGGTGAACTTGCCTTTAGACGATATAATGTGCTTAAATCATCAACTGTGAAGAATGAAGGAAAGAATGTGGTATTAGCTTCTGTAGTTATTTTTGTTTTATGACATTTGGTATTTAGTTCTTGTGGAAAATTATTATTCCCAATTCAAGGTCCATTGTTTAAAAATTCTAAAGTGCCTTTAAACTACAAATGACTCAGGTCTAATTGGTGCAAATTATTTCTGATTTAAAATATTGAACTAATTCAAATCAGATCTGCACATGAATCCTGTATGCATATGCTCATCTGCGCATTTATGCAACATTGCTCATTGATGTCATCCATACAGGATCAGTTGCAATATGAATTAGGTAAGTTTGCTTATAAACATGTACATCCCTGTGGCACCTCTGAAATTATAAGAAAGGATGACATGACACATGGGACTAACAATTTGATATTCATAAGCAAATGATTTTGAGCTCCAGGAGATTGCGCGTTGGGTTCACATGGACCTGAACATAACAGGGACATTAATCACCAGCTGTTTAACCTGAAGTAGAAGATATTTTGAAAATAAAGTATTCACTTCCTCTTCTACCCACTTCTCCCACTCTATTTCCTGTTCTTTTTCTGTTCCTTCCATCACCATATTCCCCAGCCCACCTCCTATCTCTGCTAATACCCAAGAGAAGAAAAGTTGGTGCTGCACATTACCCTGACTACAGATGCCTGATATTCTGAACCGCACACGATGGAGACAGTGCCACTATCAGACTGAATGTAGAGCCACACACACTGGTCCTTGGCTCTGAGGGAGAGTTGCACTGTGGGAGGGGCAGTGCCAAGGGAACACCACACTACAGGAGGGGTGGTACAGGAGGGGAACTACACAGTGGGAGAGGCAGTGCCAAGGGAGCACCACACTACAGGAGGGGTGGTGCTGAGGCAGTGCCACACTGTGGAAGGGGCAGGACTGAGGGAGCACTGCACTGTGGGGTAATAACCCACAGGCACCAGTCTCTGCTGGGGGAAGGGTGGCACCAATTACCTGGGTGTTGTGGCCACATCCTTAAGTCAACAGATTGGAGAGAGGGCATCTGGCCTCTCAGGACCAGCAGGGATTGGGGACTCCAGTGATGGATGCCTGCTGCACCGGCTACATCCCAGCAGGGGATTAGGATGTACCTGATAGTCAGCAGATTACAAAAGAGCCAGGCTGGCATGGTTTTTGGGGACAGCTTGTGCCTTAGGCTGGGAATCAGTGTGAAGGAGAGAGGAGGGGGCCGGATAGCGAAAAACACTGATCTCATGCCGGAAATCCAAAGAGGGGTGGCACTGTGGTGCAGCTAGTAGAGCCGGTGCCTCACAGCACTGGGGACCAGGTTCGATCCTGACTCCCGGTGCTGTCCGTGTGGGGTTTGCACATTCTCCCTGTGAATGTGCAGTCTGCCCCCTCATGCTTCGGCTTCCTCCCACATCCCAAAGACATGCAGGTTGGTAGGTTAATTGGCAGCTGTAAATTGCCCCTAGTGTGTGGAGAGTGGTAGAATCTGGGAGGAGTTGAAGAGAACGTGGAGTGAATTAAAAAATGGGACTGATGTTGGATTAGCGTAAAATGGGTGGTCGGTGCAGACTTGATGGGCCAAAGGGTCTGATTCCATGCAACATCTCTCTCTGACTCAGTGACCCCTGATGACCGTTCCTGCTCAGAGAACGACAAGTCCACCCGTGCCTCCCAACTCCTAGCACCGTCTTCTGGTCATAAAATCTGCTAGGCCCTAGTCCCAGCACACCCTGAAAGAACAGTGGTATGGTGGATAGTGAACAAGGTTATCTAAGGTTGCAAAAGGATCTGTATCAAATGGGAAAGTGGGCAAGGGAATGGCAGTTGGAAGTTAACTCAGACAAGTGCAAGGTGATGCATGTTGGGAAGTTAAACCAGGGCAGGACTTGCACAGTGAATGGCAGGACCCTGGGGGACAAGTACATAGTTGCTTGAAAGTGGTGACACAGATAGAAAAGGAGGCGAAGGAGGTGTATGGCACACTTGCCTTCATCGAATGGGGCCCTGAGTACAAGAGATGGGACAACACAAAAAGTGCTGAAGAAATTCAGCGGGTCAGGCAGCATCTATGGAGGGAAATAGGCAGTCGATGTCTTGGGTCGAGACCCTTCGTCTGGACTGATAACAAAGGGGGAGAAAGCCAATATAAAATGGTGGAGGGAAGGGGTGGAGCAAGAGCTGGCGGTTGATCCAGGTGAGGCAGATGAGGGCAGGAATGATGTCAGAAGCTGGGAGGTGATAGGTGGAAGTGACAAATGGCTGAAGATAATGGAATCTGATAGGAGAGGGCGGTGAGGCATGGAATAAAGGGAGGAAGGTGGGGAGGGGAACCAGTGGGTTATGGGCAGATGGAGAGGGTGGGGGAGGGGAAAGACATAGGGTGTTGGGGGCTAGTTGGATCAGGAGGAGAGAGAAAAAAGAAGTAAAAAGGAAAAATAGGGGAAAGGGACAGAGGGTTACCAGAAGTTTGAGAATTCAATGCTCATGCCATGCGATTAGAGACTGCCCAGGTGGAATATAAGGTGTTGTTCCTCTAATTTTCCTTTTCCTGTGATGGACAGACATGTCAGTGTGGAAATGTGAAGTGGAATTGAAATGGCTAGCCACCGTGAGATCCTGGCTGGCATAGCGGATGGAGCGAAGGTGCTCAACAAAGAAATCCCCCAATCTGCGTCAGGTTGCACCAATGTAGAGGAGGCTGCAACGATGGAACTGATGGATTCACACGTGAAAGACTCCCTCACTTGGAAGGACTGCCTGGGGCCCTGAATGGTGGTGAAGGAGGATGTGTAGCACTTAGTGCAGTTGCAGGGTCAAGTGTCTGGGAGGGGGGGGGGGATTGCTGGGGAGGGGAAGAGTACAACGAAGAGAGTGATCCCTATGGAAAGCGGAGCGAGGAGGGCACAGGAGGGGAGGATGAGGGATTCCGTTGGTGATGGTGGAAGGCTGATGGGGTGCTAGGTGAGGACTAGGGGAAGTCTGTCCCTGTTCTGCCTTGGGGGGGGATGGGGTAAGTGCAGAAGTGTGGGAAATAGACAAGATGTGGGTGAGGGTTCCATTGATAAATTGGGGGGAGCGCCGTTTTCTGAAAAAGGATGTCCTGGAGCGGAAGGCCTCAACAACTGTTGGGGCGTCATGTTACAGCTGTACAAGATGTTGGTGAGACTACCCCTGGAATATTGTGTGAAGTCCTGGTTGCCATACTGTAGGAAGGATGTGATTAAGCTTGGGAGGGTACAGAAAAGATTCACAAGGATGATGCCGGGACTGGAGATCTTGAGTTATAAGGAGAGACTGGAAAGGCTGGGAGTGTTTTCCCTGGAGCAAAGAAGTCTGAGAGGTGACCTTATAGAGGTTTATAAAATCATGAGGGGCATAGATAAGGTGGATCATCACAGTCTTTTCCTCAAGGTAGGGGAGTCTAAAGCTAAAGGGTTTAGACTTAAGGTAATGGGGAAAGATTTAATGGGGACCTGAGGGGCAAGTTTTTCACACAGGTGGCTGGTGGGTTTATGGAACAAGCTGCCGGAGGAAATGGTAGAGGCAAGTACAGTTACAACATTTAAAAGATATATGGACATGTACATGGATGGGAAAGGTTGAGAGGAATGTGGACCAAACACAGACACCTTGGTCAGCTTGGACTAGTGGGGCTAGAGAGCCTGATTCAATGCTGTATAACTCCATGACCCTATGACCCTAATGTACTGGGATTGGGTGTCAATATTTAAATGCATCATCGGCCAAGAATCAAATCACTGGCTTACGGCTGTGTGCACACCTGAGTGATAACTGGGTGGGCTGTAAAAGCAGCATTCACAGATTTCCTTTGAGTGAGTTAATTACCCACTAAGGATCAGCCTCAAGGACTATTCTGTGTTGTCTTCAGAGATCAGAGTTTCCCTTGTAATATGTAATTAATACAACGCTCAACATGTCCATTCAGTCATGGAGGTGAGTCAGGCAGGATTTTTTCCCTCAAACTTTGACGACTGCCATTACCAAGTTAGTTCCATATACTTCAGAAAAAATAATCTTCAAATTATTTTATTATTCTGTCTGTTATTAATGTAAGAATAACACGTATTGTTTACTAGATATATTATTAAATTCTTTAAAAGAGGTACAATATTTATTTGCTTCCAACTCTGTAGGTCCTCCTAAGTATGCATTGACTCACGCAGTATGTTTATGACGTATTCTGTAATGTCACATGACTGCTTTGGATAGATGCCATCCTCCCTTGGGGCATTATTAGTGTTGAAAGCATTGAGCCTATTTCACAGAATTGTAAGGCTTCTTCATAATCCCAGTTTACAGAGTTCTGGAGGTTGGCTTATATGGTAGGGGAACTTTGTAGAGGTATAAAAGATAATTGATGAGAAAAAAATCATATATAATCAGCAGTTTCAATTTTTGACATTTGACAATGTCCCTCTTGGTAGGCTGAGCCAGAAGAATAAATCACAGTGACTTGGTAAGATGAATTCAAAATTGGCTTGATCATAGAAGACAGAGGATAGAGGTGGAGGGGTGTTATTCTGATTGGAGGTCTGTGACCAGTGGTATTCCACAAGTGGTGGAACCTCTGGTGCTTATAATATAGAGTACGTAACTAATTTGGATGAAAATGTACATGGTCTGATTAGTAAGTTTATAGATCAAGGCTATAGATCAGTGGAAATATGGACTGACAAAATGGCAGATGGAGTTGAAGTGTTGTATTTAGGAAGTGTGAAGTGTTGTATTTAGGAAGACAGGACCCTAAAGAGCATTGTTTAGAGGGACCTTGGGGTTCAAGTGTATAACCCTGAGAGTGGCAACTGAAGTGGATAGGGTGATAAAGAAAGCAGATGGCATGCTAACCTTCATCAATTGGGCCATTGAGTATAAAAGTTGGGAAGTCACGATGCACCTGTATAAAACTTTGGCTCTGCTATGTTTGGAGTACTGTGTGCAGTTCTGGTCACTGCATTATAGCAAGATTGTGAAGGCTTTGGAGAGGGTGCAGAAGAGGTTCAAAAGGACTGAAGAGTATTAGCTATAAGGAGAAGTCATAGATATATACTGTATAATATAATATTATTTTTTAATCACTTTTATATTATATAATAAAACAATATAATATAATAATATATAAATATGAAAAATAAATAAAGTCAAAGAGTTGTACAGCACAGAAAAAGGCCCTTTGGCCCATACGTGTCCATACCAACCGAGCTGAGTATTTAAGCTAACCTTATTTCCCAGTACTTGGAACATATCCCTCTAAACTCTTGTCATTCATATCCCTGTCCATAAACTCCTTAAGTGTATCTAATGTACCTACCTCAACCACTTCCCCTGGCAGCTGGTTCCATGTACCTACCACCTGCTGTATAAAAAAGTTGCCCCTCAGGTTCTTATTAAACCTTTCACCTCCAACCTTAAAACTATGTCCTCTAGTTTACGATTCCTGAAAAAAAGACCGCTCACCCAATCTATGCCCCTCATAATTTTATCTTTATGAGATCACCGTTCAGCCTTCTACGCTCCAAGGAGTAAAGACCCAGCCTGTCTAACCTTGCCCTATAATTCAGTCCCTCGAGTCATGGCAACATCCTTGTAAATCTTTTTTTACACTCTTTCCTGTTTAATCACATCCTTCCTATAACAGGGTGACCAAAACTGAACATAATACTCCAAGTGTGACTTCACAAATGTCTTGCACAATCACAACATAACCTCCCAACTTCTATATTCAATGCCCTGACTGATGAAGGCCAGCATGCCAAAAGCCTTCTTCACTGCCCTGTCTACCTGTGAGTCCAGTTCAAGGGAACTATGCACCTGTACTCTAAGGTCCCTCTGTTCTACAACAGTACCCAGGGCCCTTCTGCTCAATGTAAAATTCTCATCTTGATTTGTCCTTCGAAAATGTAACACTTCACACTTATCTGAATTAAATTCTATTTTCCATTCCTCAGCCCACCTACCCAACTGATCTAGATCTCACTGCAATTCTTGATACTCCCCTTCATTGTCTACGACACCACCTATATTAGTGCCACCTGCAAACTCACTAACTATTCCTCGTATACTCTCATCCAAATTGTTAATATAGATGACAAATACTGTAACAATGGGCCCAGCACTGACGCCAAGGCACACTACTAGTCACAGATCTCCAGTCTGAGAAACATCCTTCCACCATCACCCTCTGTTTCCTACCATCCAGCCAATGTTGTATCCAGTTTGCTAACTCTCCTTGGGCACCATGTGATCTAACCT
Source organism: Pristis pectinata (assembly GCF_009764475.1). Taxonomy (NCBI): domain Eukaryota; kingdom Metazoa; phylum Chordata; class Chondrichthyes; order Rhinopristiformes; family Pristidae; genus Pristis; species Pristis pectinata. Next base: position 79,476,973 of record NC_067414.1, on the reverse strand, counting down.
TCCAGAGCAGCCTACCATGTGAATCTTATCAAAAGCCTTATTGAAATCCATATATACTACATCTATTGCTCTCCCCTGGTCAAAATTGGACAAGGTTGGATTGTTTTTGCTGGAACGTAGGAGGCTGAGTGGCAACTTGATAGAAGTAAATAAAATTATGAGAGGCATTGATAGTGTAGATGGTCAGAGTCTTTTTCCCAAGGTGGAAGTGTCAAATACAAGAGGGCATGGGTTTAAGGTGACACGTATATAAACAGGAAGGGAATAGAGGGATATGAACGTTGTGTAGATGGGATTAGTTTAGGTTGGCATCATGGTCAGTGCATGCATTGTGGGCTGAAGGGCCTGTTCAAATATTTGCCTACCTAAAGTGTTAAAAAGTATTTATTGTTTTGGATGTAAATTATGTTTGGTTTGTCCTCAATTTCAAGCTTATTTGTATTCAAGTTTTCCTGTGATAATAGTGGGAGACTTTTATGTTTGTTAGCTATCCTCATTTCTAGTTCTCTCTTTGTACACAGACCACTTAAAGCATTTTACTGGAACTTTCTGACTCTTTTCCACAGATTGATTTTGTATTCATATCCCACATTTTGCTAGCTTGTCAATGCAATTACAGTCACATTTGTTTTGGTTTTATTATAATTGAGCCATCCAGCATGGAAACAGGCCATTTAGCCCACCATATCCATGCAGACCAGTGGGCACCCATCTACCAGTTGGTCCATCGCCTTTTATGCCTGGGTAATTCAAGTCCTTGTCCAGACACTTCTAAAGTGTTGTCAGCAACTCTGCTTCCATCACTCTCTCAGGCAGTGGGTTCCAGGTACTCACCAAAGCAATGACAGATGGAATTTAACACAGACAAGTGTATAGTGATGCATTTTGGGAAGTTAAAGCAGGACAAGACACACACAGTGAATGGTAGGGCCCTGGGGAGTTTTAGTGAACAGAGAGACCCAGGGGTACAAGTCCACAGTTCCCTGAAAGTGATGACACAGGTAGACAGGGTAGTGAAGAAGGTGTATGGCATGCTTGGCTTTATTGGCCCAGACGTAGATTAAAGCATTGAGACATCATGTTATAATTGTACAAGACATTGGTGAGACCGCTCCTGGAATATTGTGTGCAGTTCTGGTCGCTGTACTGCAGGAAGGATGTGATTAAGCCAGAGAGGGCGCAGAAAAGTTTCACAGAGACGTTGCTAGGACTGGAGGGTTTGAGTATAAGGAGACACTGGATAGGCTGGGACTGTTTTGCCTGGAGCAAAGGAGGCTGAAGTGTGACCTTACAGAGTTTTATAAAATCATGAGGTGCATAGATAAGTTTTTTTCCCAGGGTTGGGATGTCTAAAACTAGAGAGCAAAGGTTTAAGATGAGAGAGCAAAGATGCAAAGGAGTTCTGAGGGGCAAGATTTTCACACTTGGTGTGATATACAAAACAAGTTTCCAGAGGGGCAAGTACAATTACAAAGTTTAAAAGTCATTTGGATGGGTAAGATTTAGAAGGATTTGGGCCAAATGCAGGCAGATGGGGGTGGCTTAGGTAGGCATTTTGGTCAGCATGGACATGTTGGGCCGAGGGCCTGTTTCTGTCCTGTATAACTCTATGACTCTATGACATGTCAGAGTGAGTAGATTCAAGTTCTGATTGCCTGCAGACTCTGCTTTAAATTTTACATCAAAAAAAAGTATGCTTGTTCTGTCAAGCTCTGCACTACATTTGCCTAGCTGTGATCTGCAGAGTGAGCAGTGCCTTCATGTACCACAATGTTCCATTTGATTAATTAGCAGTTAAAAAACCTCAAACAATTGTTAACATAAATGATAATCAAAACAAACCTGTAGAAGTTTTCCACATGAAATATCTATTCCAAAGTGCAATATTGTTTTCCAACAAACAATATTTTGCATCAAAACACAGTCTTGTAAAGACTGCTTTAAACTCCTAATTCCGAGTTTAAGTTTCAGCTAAGTGTACTGTATGTTTATTGGGAGGCAGCCTTCATGCTGCAGTTGAGGGCTTCAAAGTCTAGTGTAAAACAGAATCCTACAAGGCAGTAAAACAACAAATTAGGTCCTTGAAATAAGAAAAGAAAATGCTAGAAATGCTCAACAGATCAGGCAGCATCTGTGGAAAGAGAAACAGATCAGATGAAAGGCAATTAACTTGAAACATTAACTCTGTATCTCTCCTCACGGATGCTCCCTGAATAGCTGAGCATTTCCAGCACTCCGTTTTTATGTCATATTTCCAGTAGATGCAGCTTTTTCCAATTTTGGTTGAAACATTCAACTGATTTATTCAAAATTGTGTGGGTGTTAATGAGACTGATACTGGGAATACTTAACAACAAATCAGGACATTTACATCAATTGAATTTTCTCAGCAAAATTCAGATTAAAACAACAATTCCAAGAATACAGAGAATTTCTGAAACATGTATAATATCAACTTTTCCACAAATAATATTATGCATTAAAATGCACACCAGCTATTATTTTGTAAAGACTGCTTTAAACTTTTAACTGTTTTCAACCAAGTGTAAATGGCACAGAGGTGGTCTGATTAGTAAGTTTTCAGATGATATGAGAACTGGTGCAGTTGTGGATAGTGAGGAAGGTTGTCAAAAGATTCAACAGGATATAGTGCAGTTGAAAATTTGGGCAGCAAAATGGCAGATGGAGTTTAATCTGGACAAGTGTGAGGTGATGCATTTTGGGAGGTCAAATGCAAGAGGTAAGTATACAGTAAATGGCAGTACCCTGAGGAGCACCGATGTACAGGGGGATCTTGAGTTACAAGTCCATAGCTCCCTGAAAGTGGCAACATAGTTGGATAGGGTGGTAAAGAAGGCATACAACATGCTTGCCTTTATAGGTTGGGGCATTGAATATAAAAGTTGGGAAGTAATGTTGGAACTGTATAAAACTTTGGTTAGCGCGCATTTGGAGTATTATATACATTTCTGGTTGCCACACTATAAGAAGGATACGGAGGCTTTGGAGAGAGTGCAGAAGAAGTTCACCAGGATGACACCTGCATTAGAGTGTATTAGCTACAAGGAGAGGTTGGACAAACTTAGATTGTTTTCTCTAGAGTGTCAGATGCTGAAGAGTGACCTGATGGAAGTACATAAAGTTATGAGAGGCATAGATAGGGTAGATGGTCAAGTTTTTTCCCAGGGTAGAGATGTTAAATACAAAAGGGCATAGGTTTAAGTTGAGAGGGGGAAGATTTAAAGAAGATTTACAAGACAAGTTTTTTTCAAAGAGAGTGATAGATGCTTGGGAAGTGCTACCAGGGGAAGATGGGATTAGTTCAGACTGCCTCATGTTTGGCACAGATATCATGGGCCAAAAGACCTGTTCCTGTGCTGCACTGGTCTATGTTCCATGTGCTATCCTCTAGTTGGATCTGGAAAAAAAATACAGTCTGAATGCCAGGGTTACCAGATGACTCTGATGTAGATTCCAACTATTGTGTCATTGGAAGCCTTGAAGGTGAACTTACTCAGCTGAATCCCACAAGTGAACTTAGCAGATAAAGATGATATTTTTCAAAATATATATTCTGAATCTCCTGACACACCCAGAAAATACAATATCCAGCTATTCACATAGTGCTGAGAATCACTGTGAAAGGGAGTGTACTTTTTGCATTCTGCTAACTCCTGCATATTACATCAGACAGATTATGTCTACACCACAAATGATTTTAATTAGACTTGAATGAGGATCTGCTCTGACGACATGTAATTCCCATTTTAATTGTCTCTACAGTGTCACAACTTATTTTCAAACCCTATGTCACCTGTAATTTTAGGTTTTCAAGACAGAAATTCTATTTTACTGACAGTCATTATTGGAGAACATCTTGGATGGCTGGACAAGGAAATTAGAAGAATTACAGATTGAGTGTAAATGTGCAGTTGAGGTAAAAGTTCATCCATGATCTTGCTAACTGGTAGAACAGGATCAATGAGCTAAATGAATTTTTCAACTTTTAACTTTGGTTTAGTTTGGGGTGTTTACCCAATTTTTATTAAGTATTAATGATCAAAAACTGATTCAGTAAGAGCAATTAATTTCAATTGCTAAAAAAGTCAATAAGATGCATCTATTCTGGTCTTCCATAATCTCCACATCACAATGAAATCAAAGTAACAAATCATGATGTCTATTCCCGGGTTCCTCAAGCAATAAGACAAGCTGACTTGAAGTCTATTACTCTGATTTCAGAGGAATATACATGCAGGATCCCTGCCACTTGTTGGACATGGCGTAAAGGATGACTTTACACAGTTTCTTTTCAGAAGGTAATGAATTTCAGAATGGTCAGAGACAAAATCCAAGGATCAAAATTAATTTTAATATTCAGCAGTTAGAAAAGGAGGCAAGAAATAGGAAGATAGTTCAGTTGACTGCTTGGCTAAAGAACTGGTGCAGGAGGAAGGGCTTCGGATACCTGGATCATTGAACTCTATTCCAGGGCTGCTAGGACCTATACAAGAAAGATGGGCTGCTCTGAATTGGAGGGGCACCATTATCCTTGCAGGGAGGTTTGCTTGTGCTACTCAGGAGGGTTTAAACCAGTGTAGCAGGGGTATAGGAACCAGAGCAATAGGTCAGCAGGTGGAGTGGTTGAGGAGAAGGTAGAGGTTAGCTCAAGTAAGTCTACTAGGAAGAACAGGCAGGGACAGGTTAATTAACACAGTGGGACTGATGGGCTGAAGTGTATTTATTTTAATGCAATGAGTATTATGGGAATCAATAAGCCTAATGCTCTGTGGTGGACCTATTGCGGCAGGCTTTGACTATGCAGCTCAACAGGTAGGTATTCCCTTCTTTAAAAAGAACAATTAGCAGGTCAATCACTGCCATACCTATCATCAGAGGATTGTGAAGTGTAGCTTATCACTGTTTTCAAGAGGACGACATAAAAATGAGAGCAAAATAAAGGAAGAAACAACAAAATCTATTAGTGGGCGGCAGATTGCATCACAGCTGACTATACCTATATGATGTCATATCAATACTCAGCTGGATTTCTCGGTGGCAATTTTGCCTCTCAACAAAATGACAAATTCACAGATTCAATCTGTTCATGGAATGGTTTACTAATGCATTCTCCCAAATTCATAACTTTATTGTCTTATTTCTGCAGTACTTCAGGTGAGGGTAACATTAAACATATGAGGGTAGAAATATACTTTGAGTGCAACACAGTCCTGAATCCTATATTTAAGAAATAGATGATATGGACATGAGGGGTATACAATTAACGTGTATCAACTTAGTATGTTTTGGATATGCAAGACAGTCACCCAGCAAAGCTACTGATATAAATGAATATTTTTTAATGAGTTAAATATATGATTTTCAATCGGATTGATAGGAGAGAATGATAGTTAAGAGGGGTTCCATTGAATGATAGATTGTGAAACTGGCATTGTGAATGGATGAATAATTTAGTTTTGCTTAATAACCTTTTGATTCATGTAAGGTAGAAAAAGCGCCAACCAGTCTTCTATTCCTATTTGGCAGCCTAGAATACAAACTTCATGTTTATACAAAAAGGAGAAGAAAAGGCTAGTGTTTCAAATTGATGACTTAGGGTTAGAGGTTTGGAGCTCACTATGTGAATGGTAAAAGAGTCAGAAACCCTCATCACACTTAATAAGTGCCTGGATTATGCTCCTGAAAAGGCAGGACCTGCAGAGCTGCAGATTAAATGCTGGAAAGTGGGATTAGGCAGGTAGCATTTTTGACTTGCTTGGATTCATTATGCTGAATAGCCCTCTTTTTCTGTCGGATATTTTCCATGAAATGATTTGATGGAAGGTCATGGGCCTGAAGTTTCTGACTCTACAGCCACTGTATGAGTATTTAAGCATGTTCTATTTGTATTTCCCATTTCCAGTATCTGCAGTATTTAGCTTTAGTAAGTGTTTGCATGGTTGGATTCTGTAAGTGATAGATGAGACACTGCTAATGGCAGAGAAAGCGTTTTCAGAATAAGAATCAGAATCAGGTTTATTATCACTGACTAATATGACATGGAATTTGTTGTTTTGTGGCAGCAGTACAGTGCAAAGTCATAAAAATTACCATAAATTACAAAATAAATAAATTGTGCAAACTAAAAAGGAATAATGAGGCAGGCACGGTAGTGTAGCGGTTAGCATAATGCTTTTACAGCGCCAACAACCTGAGTTCAAATCCAGCCACTTTCTGTAAGGAGTTTGTACGTTCTTCCCGTGTCTGCGTGGGTTTCCTCCGGGTGCTCTGGTTTCCTCCCACATTCCAAAGACATACAGGTTAGGAAGTTGTGGCCATGTTATGTTGGCGCCAGAAGCGTGGTGACACTTGCGGGCTGCCCCCAGAACACTAAGCAAAAAGATGCATTTCACTGTGTGTTTCGATGTACATCTGACTAATAAAGATATCTTATCTTATCTTATATTTATGGGTTCATGGACTTTTCAGAAATCTGATGGCAGAGGGGAAGAAGCCGTTCCTAAGTCATTGAATGTGAGTCTTCTGGCTCCTGTACCTCCTTCCAATGGTAGTTACAAAAGGAGGAAATTTCACGGATGGTGAAGGTTCTTAGTGATGGATGCTGCCTTCTTGAGGTACTACCTTTTGAAGATGTCCTCGATGGTGGGGAGGGTCGTGCCTACAATGGAGCTGGCTGAGTCTACAACCCTCTGCAGCCTCTTGTGATCCTGCACATTGGAACCTCTACATTAGATGTGATGCAACCAGTCAGCTCTCCACCGTACATCTATAGAAATTTGCAAGAGTCTTTGGTAACATACCAAATCTCCTCAAACTCCTAACAAAGTAGAGCCGCTGGTGTGCCTTCTTCATGATTGCATCAATGTGTTGGGCCCAGGATAGATCCTCCGAGATGTTGACGCCCAAGAACTTGAAGTGCTCACCCTTTCCATTGCTGACTGCTCAATGAGGACTGGTGTGTGTTCTCCCGACTTCCCCTTCCTAAAGTCCACAATCAATTCCTTGGTCTTGCTGACGTTGAGTGCGAGGTGGTTGTTGTGACACCACTCAACCAGCCGAACTATCTCACTCCTGTACGCCTCCTCACCGCCATCTGAGATTTTACAACAGCAGTGGTGTCATCTGCGGATTTATAGATGGTGTTAGAGCTCTGCTTTGTCACACAATCATGAGTGTAGAGAGAGTAGAGCAGTGGGCTAACTACACATCCTTGATGTGCATCTGTGTTGATAGTCAGTGAGGAGGAGATGTTATTACTGATCTGCACTGACTGGTTTCCCAATAAGGATGTTGAGGTTCCAGTCGCAGAGGGAGGTACAGAGGCCCAGGTTTTGAAGCTTGGTGATTAATACCGAAAGGATGAAGGTGTTAAACACCAAACTGCAATTGATAAGCAGTAGCCTGATGAATGTTTTGTGGGCACTCCAAAGCAGAGTAGAGAGCCAGTGAGATTGTGTCCACTGTAGACTTGTTTTTTTTAAATTCCAAAATAAACTTTATTCATCATAAAAAACAAACTATATACAACAATAAAACAATGCAAACCTTTACATTCATGTATGGATCAATCATCAGTGTTACCTTTTTAGATTAAAAAAAACACTGATGCCACTCGTGTGGCTCCCTGGGGTGCTACCCCAATCCCGTATTTACAATATTTAAGGGGCTTTCTCATCTGACACCACCTGTCCCTCTCCAGTCACAGAAGAACCGTAAACTCTAGTTCTTCCCTGTAGACCTGTTGTGACAGTAGGCGAACTGCAGCAGGTCCAGGTCCTTGCTTAGGCAGGAGTTAATTCTAGCCATGACCAACCTCTCGAAGCTCTTCACAGTTGATGTGAATGCTACCGGGCGATAGTCATTGAGGCAGCTCACCCTGCTCTCCTTGGTCACCGGTATGATTGCTGTCCTATTGAAGCAAGGTGGGAATCTCAGACCGCAGCAGTGAGAGGTTCAAGATGTCCTTGAATACTCCAGCCAGATGGTCGGCACGGGTTTTCAGTACCTGGCCAGGAACACCGTCGGGGCCTGATGCCTTGCGAGGGTTCACCTTCTTGAAGGATGTTCTGACCTCGGCTCTGAGACAGAGATCACAGGATCGCCGGATGTTGTGGGGATTCGCACAGGTGTAGTGTTAGTGTCCTTTACAAAGCGAGTGCACAGCTGTAGCGTTATTCTCCCTTTCAATATCCTTTTCATATATTAATATGAAATTGGTATTGTAGACAACCACATAAGAATAGAAAGCGTTTTCTGCTTTACATCAGTCATTCAATTGTAAAGCAGAGTGAATGTAAACAGCCACATTCAAAAGATGCTAGCATACTCCAGTGTAAGAAGCAGAGCAAACTGAATTTGTCAAAATAAATAAGCAATGAAACAAACCATACCGTTCATAAAATTGCACTGAGTAGGGGTTATTTGATACTTGAATAACTTATTTAATAACCTTACATAACAAGATATATATAGTATGTACTCTAAGTACACTGATTCAAGTCTTATTTTTCCTGACATGATTAACAATGATCCACTTCCCTCTGCCATTGTGAGTTTTCATATTATTAATTGAGATGCCCCAATTATGATTAACTTAGTATAACTGCCATCCTAACCCCAACAATGTGACCGGTGATCATTGTACTTTCCATTGCCACTTTCAGTCAGATTTTGCATCAATGTGACATGCATATTTTAAGAATGGGATTCATTTATTTCTTGGCATATGTACTAGACTCAGCCAAGTCATACCAAAGTAGCACAGTATTTAATTCAGTCAGCCCACCCTCAAACAATGCGCAGATGTCAATGATATGAGATGTTGTTTGAATCATTTCACATCTGCATGAAGGATTATCACTATATCCCCATTCTGGCTGCACACTGGCCAAGGTCTAATCAGAAATTGCAAGCATGCGCTAATGTCATGACAAATCAGTCAAGGAGATGCTTCATTGTGGGGAGCAATGGACCTGTGCTTTTGTTACTCATCCTCTGAGTGCACATTGATGTGTGGGAATCAGACAATCCAGACAGCAAACTAAATTTATGTTCCAAAAAGGATCTGCTTTGAGTATGGCTATAATAAAGTCAACATTCCGCAGAATTTATATAACAAGTATCAGACATGTTGACTCAAACAATGAACAAACTGAGTCATCACATAATGTCACAATCATACCTCATACTTAAACATCTTGAATTAAGTGTGTGCAATTGATAACTTCCTGCCAGTCCTGTAAACATCTGACACCATGAACTGTAAATACAAGTCAGTGCCTCCACTTAGACACACCCCTGTAGATGCTTGCCTAATCCTACTAAATATAAAACAACACAAATAACCTGCAGTGGCTCATTCTCTTTTTCATATCATTTGCTTTTTGGAAAACTTTGTCACTGGCTTACCACAAATCCCAGCGTCTTCGAACAAAAAAATTCCATTTGTTTTGATGTATATGGTTACTTTAGCCCAAAGATGTAAAATTGGAAACTTTATGTGGTTGAATAAATACACATCTATCTCATCAATATGGTTGCAGCCTGCATTTTTAGAAAGGAAATTGTAACTTGTTACATAAACAGACTTATAATATTCATTCGAGGTTAAAGAAATAATGATTTTTGGAAGTCGAAGAATGGATTTTTAAGGAGAGAGGGGAGCAAGGAGAGGGAAATGAGAAGCTTATACATGGAATTCCAGAATGTGGACAGCTGAATGCTTGGCACCTAATGGTGAGGAAAAGAAAGGGGGATTTTAAAAACAGGGAATCAAAAATATACCTAAAAGTAGAATATGGTGGAACTACACCCTTGGGTTTGTGTAGTGAACAAACAGTTCTTCTAAAAAAGTCAGTTCTTGCCTGCCTTATTTTGCCTGGTGAAACTGATTGGACAGGTATAAAAAAATCATGAGAATGATATACTTTGCTTGGCCAATGTAGTTAATGATTCATATTTATGAGAAAAAATGATAAAAAAGTTGTCATATTCCCATTAAGTTACCATTTAGAGTAGAATAGAAAAAATTGATTGTACAGTATATGGAAATTATTGTGGGGAAAAGAATAGTTCTGATCAGCAGTGGCAACAACAAATTCAAAAGCTGACACCAAGTACTGTAAACACAAGTCAACATTCACCATTACCACATTTGCAGTGTTGATTTACGTTACAGCGAGAGCAAATCCTTACCACTTTTAAGCCTGAACACTAACTTCAAGTTGGAGATTCCTTTTATGCTCATCACCCATATCAATCATTCACAATTTAAAATTAGTGTTTTAATACAGTTAATAGAAATAAAAGACATGAGAATGGCTCTGAAATCTGTTTCACCGTAGATACTTTCTTATATATGAAACTTGGTATTTATATTTGAGGACTCACCTTACAAACGAGATTAAAAGATGTCCACATTCTTCTAGGATGCTTACAAGCCTTTTGCACTAAGTAAATCATACCGTTGATCAAGATGTTAGGCTATATTTTAAAGAAAAGTACATTGTTAGACATTGTTAGACCTGCTTTCACTTGACTTGTTGTTTAGTGACAGTTAGTTCCTTAGTTCCTGTAGAAAAGTTAATTATTAATTTTCTTTAGTACCCAATGTACTGGACAACATCCAGAATTACATGTCTTTTGGACTCATTTTTTTTATGAGCATTCAATGCATAAACCAGACCTAAGCTTTCTTTGGAGGGCAGGACTTAACCCATCTTGAGAGGGGAATGAAAAGTTCAAAATAAAGAACCAAGTTGAAAAAATACTACTTTGACAGTATACAGCATAAATTGCTGTCACGCAATTAGCTTTAATGTATGGAATTGACAACACACACAGTGAAAACAATGAGCTTTGTGAGCTTGAGACTTCACTGGAAGCAGAATTCCAGGTATTATTAGGCAGGCAGTAAGGGTGCTGTTGAGGCCAAATACAATCATAGGAGCAGGCACAGACAGGGGCACAGAGTCCTGCTGAACCTAATAGTGGAGCCCAAATTATATTTTTGAAATATTTTTGCTACCCTGCTGCCTGCCAAATTAACAAGCTGCAATGATGTTGGGTGTTTATTGACAAGCAGACTTTGTGCAGGGTTTGGTGTGCAAGGACTGGTCTATTGTGCATGATGCCTTAAGCATTGAGTGCAATTGAATATGCGCTAAAGTAGAGCAGGCAAATTACAATATCTAAATTGGTAAATTGGTTTATTATTGTCACATGTACAGAGATACAGTGAAAAGCTATATTTTGTATGCCATCCATACAGATCATTTCATTACAACAGTGCATTGAGGTAGTACAAGGGAAAAACAATAACAGAATGCAGAATAACATGTTACAGTTACAAATAAAATGCAGTGCAAGCAGACAATAAGCTGCAAGGCTATAATGAGCTAGATTGTGAGGTAAGAGTCCATCTTATCATACCAGAGGACCATTCAATAGTCTTATAACAGCAGGATAGAAGCTGACCTTGAGCCTGGTGGTACATGCTTTCAGGCTTTTGTATCTTCTGCCCGATGGGATGGGGGAAGAGAGAATGCCCGGGGTGGGTGGCGTCTTTGATTATGTTGGCTGCTTTACCGAGGCAGCGAGAAGTGTAGACAGAGTCCAGGGAGGGGAGGCTGGTTTTCATGATGTGCTGAGCTATGTCCACAACTCTCTTCAGTTTCTTGTGGTCTTGGGCAGAACAATTGCCATAAGAAGCTGTGATGCATCCGGATAGGATGCTTTCTATTGTGCAGCTATAAAAGTTGGTGAGGGTCAACGGAGACATGCCGAATTTCTTTAACCTCCTGAGGAAATAGAGGTGCTGAGGCACCTTCTTGGCCACAGCATCTATGTGGTTCAACCAGGACAGGCTATTGGTGATGTTCACTCCTAGGAACCGGAAGCTCTTAACCGTCTCAGCCTCAGCACCATTGATGTAAACCAGAACGTGTGAACCAACCTCCTTCCTGAAGTCAATGACCAGCTCTTTTGTTTTGCTGAGGTAAAGATTTTTGTCATGGCACCTTGCCACTAGGCTCTCTGTCTCCTTCTCGTACTCTGACTCATCATTATTTGAAATTCGGCCCACTATGGTGGTGTCATATGCAAACTTTAGATGGAGCTAGAGCAGAATCTGGCCATGCAGTCTTAAGTGTACAGGAAGTAAAGTGTGGGGCTGAGGATGCAGCCTTGTGAAGCACCAGTGTTGGGGATAATCGTGGCAGAGGTGTGACTGCCTATCCTTACTGATTGTAGCCTGTTGGTCAGGAAGTTAAGGATCCAGCTGCAAAGGGAGGTGTTGAGTCCCAGGTATAGGAGCTTGAAGCTGAGTTTTCTTGGAATTATAGTATTAAAGGCAGAACTGTAGTCAATAAACAATAGTCTAACATTGCTGCCTTTACTGTCCAGATGTTCCAGAGATGAGTGTAAGGCCAGGGGTATGTAGACCTGTTTCAGTGGTAGGCAAATTGCAGTGGGCTGAGGTTGTCTGGGAGCCTGGAGTTAATGCGTGCCATGACCAGCCTCTTGAAACACTTCATTTTGGTGGATGTCAGAGCCACCATGCGGTAGTCACTAAGGCACATTACCTTATTTTTCTTAGGTACCAGGATGATAGTGGTTTTCTTAAAGCAGGTGGGGACCTCAGATTGAAGTAGAGAGGGGTTAAAAATGTCTGCAAATACCCCCACCAGCTGATCTGCACAGGATCTAAGGACATGGCCAGGTACGTCATTCAGGCCAGATGCTTTCTGTGGGTTCACTCTCTGAAGTCTGATCCTACATCTGCAACAGTGACTGTGGGTTCAGGTGCATTGGAGGCTGTTGGGGTGGGTGGTGACATTTCATTCCTCTTCTTTTCAAAATGTGCATTAAGCTCATCAGGAATGGATGTGCTGTTGTTGGTAGTACTATTGTGATTTCTCTGAGCAAAAGGCTTACTTCAACTGTTATTACTGTGTGATTCATTGTAGGAAATTCTCTCAGTTGGAGATAATTTTGCACCTGTTTTTCAAGTTCCAGTTAATGAAAAATAAAATCAAAGAAAAATTACTCACATTGTTCATGGAGTTTATGTCACGTCACAAATTCAGGGATGTACTAAATCCTTTCAAAGTGTCTAGCTTGCTGGGAATGGGAGTCTAGGGGGCTGATGGCACATAGGAAACCTGTAAATATATTAAGCAAGTTAGTCAATTTAACAAAGCCATTTCACTAATATTTTTTGTTGGGATTCCTTACAGCTTACTGTCAGCGGACATGATGATATCCTTCAAGGACACCCCAACTGTACAGGGTGAAGAACTTGATGATGGAATTGAGTCTGAAAGTCAGAGATGAAAGTTAGGCAGCTAAAGGGTTCGCACTAACTCATTGTTACTTCTCTGGAAGTGCAATGCTGCGTGCTGTGATGTTGTTCCCTAGCAATGAGAGGAAGAAGCCTAATTGCTATCTCCATCTAGATAAGATTAGTTCAAGACAGAAGAAGGGTCAGCAGAATGACCACTTGAATGGATTGCAGGAAGTGGTTTAATGATATAAGCCAGGCCAAGAAATGTGGGAACAGTGATGCATGCACTTTTATCCTGATATCCATCTCATCTCAACATCGTCTTGTCCCTTTTCATACTCAGTTATCTTGCAGGTGTACCCATTCCTCTGTCTATCATCTACCATTGACACTCACATTCATTGTTATGTAAATTTGTGTCTCTCCCTTATACTCATCCTCAACTCACACTCACAGGTTTCTTGTTTCTTTCTTGCAGAAGGGAGCACAGAACACCTGAGAGACACATTACATCAAAGATGGGCCCAACATTACATGAAAAAATCCATGTCGGTGTTGGTCTTAAGGAACAATTAACACACAGAACCAACATGCCCCACAAGGGCCGTACACACAAAGCCTGATCCTGTGCAGCAAAACAGACCCCACCACAAAGCATTAAAAACAGATTATGTAGAAATACTCAGCAGGTTAGGCACTATCCGTGGAAAGAAAAGCGGTTCCAAGTCCAAGTCCATTTCAAGTCCAAGACCCTTTGTTAGAACTGGGAAAGAGAGAAAGCTAGCTAGTTTTTGGTTGCAGAGAATGTTGGGGAACGATTGGTAGAACTATTACAGGGTGAAGCCAAATGTTAATCTGGTATGAATGCTAAAGTTAACACACTATGAATGGTAAGGTCCTTGGGAGCATTGAGGAACAAAATGACCTTCGTCTGCAAGTCCAAAAGTCCTTCAAGGTGGCAGTGCAGGTAGATAACATGTTTAAGAAGGCAGATGGGACTGACCTTCATTGGATGAGGCACTGAATACAAGCACAGGGAGGTCATGTTCCAACTTCATAAAACATTGGCCGACCTTTGTCGGAGTACTATGCGCATTTCTGGTTACCACACTATACGGAGGATGTGATAATGCTCAAGAAGGTGCAGAGGAGGTTCACCATGATGTTGCCTGGGATGGAGCATTGTAGCTATGAGGAAAGACTGGAAAGGTGATGTCTGCTTTCGCTGCAGTGGACCGGACATGATTGAGGTATATAAAATTATGAAAGGAATAAATAGGATAGACTGCATGAAACTTATCCCCTTATCAGAAGAGAATGAAACTAGAGGATGTGGATTTAGGGTAAAGGGTGAGAGATTTAGAGGGGATCTGAATGAGGAAGTAAAGGGTTAAAAACTGTCACCATACCTATAGCTGATAGAAAAAATACCTCGCAAGGAAGAGCACACAAGCTGCTGACTCAATGGATAAGGTGCTAATTACTGTGTCCGGAACCTTGGTTTCAGTCCCGTTATGCTAGACAATAGGGGTACTGGGTGCAATAAACAATGAGTGGGAAGCTTGTCCTAAACAATGAGGGGTGATACCTGTCTTTGAATTTCTTGATTATAACTCAATTATGCTGGACAATAGGTGTGACGTCTGTCTTGAGATCTCTGTGCCTTGACCGAAACTCGTGGTGCCGCATGTATTAAGTGTGTGTGACAATATCTGTATAAATTTCTGTCTGCTCCTATGTATGGAGAGACCTCGGAAAGCAACTCTTAACGAATGCTGAAGAGGCCTCTCCTTAGTGGTGCACTGCTAATAAACGCATTTTATCAAATCGACCTTGTGGCACTGTGTTACTTTACAGCGGACAGTAGTGAGAACTTAATTCCTCGACGACAATTTGGCGAGCCAGCCAAGAATCCAAGACGAGGTTTTGGAAGCGGCATGAGCGATCGACGGGGATAACAACTACCTGAGACGGAAGGGCCCACAAGGTACGATTCACCTTGGTCCCTCTCAGGGAGTCGGACACCTGATCGATCCCTTCACTTGTCGAATATCCTCTGACGGACTCCTCGCGAACCTGTCCGAGTGCCACAGGTAAGAGGGGTTTGAGTCCCCAGTTAAGGTAATTTCGTATTCGGGGTTCGAGTCCCCAGTTAAGATAATTTTGTGTTCAGGGTTCAAGTCCCCAGTTAAGGTAATTTCAGGTTTGGGGTTCGAGTCCCCAGGTTTGGGTTTTAAGTTTGTGAATTTCAAGGTTTTAAGCTTTAAGTTTTGAGATTGGTTCTCCGGTACTACCACCCTGCCTTAGACCAGTTCTTAAGAGGGGAAATCCCCCACGGAAAGGTCAGGAACCTGAAGAGGGTGAAGGAAAGAGACCGATCTTATAGAAAATCACAGCGATTTGTACCGTACGATCGGGAAGAAAACAAAATGGGACAAACTCTCGATAAGTCCGGGTTCAATACCCCACTATCTAAGTAATGTAAAGACGATCCGAAGAATGAGGGTAACTTCTGTAAATTATCGGCATGCCTTAATAAAAAATTGGGAAATGAAATATGGCCACTGGGGGGGAAGTTGGGATGTGGATAAATGCCTAAAAGCAAAAAGGGCGATTTGGGAGCACAGTATGGGGGAAAAATGGAAAATATAATGGAACATAATGCATGCTGAAAGGAAATTAGTGTGTGTGATGGAAAGGGAAATTCTAAGAGTTGAGAAGTCCTGAAGTCTCAGGGCGGAGACCACGATGCTGAGAGGAACAGAAGGGAGAGAGAAGGGGTAGATCAGGAGAATATGGAAAAACATAGGAATAAAAATAAAAGAAATAAGGATAAAGTGGAGGTACCTCCCGACATGTCTGGCGTGCCCCTGTTGTTCAGAAGTAATGATACGGATGAAAATGAGGATGAATGGATGGTCCAACCCACAGCCCCTACCTACACCCCCCCACCCCTGTTTCACTGTCGCCCCCATGCGACTAGTCCGCAAACCGTTCCGTTCTCGCCACCATCGACTGCTAGCCAAGTCCCGCCCCAAGGACCATTCCATGGCCCTATTGCGTCCCGAACCAAGAATCAGGTTAGATGGAGAGAAAGCCCGCATACGGACGGCTCTAAGGCCACAGACAAGTGACGGAACTTTTTGGTAGGGGACAGACCTTTAGTAGATTCTCAGACAGACACCGATTATGACTTCGATTCTACCCTTGATTATGACGACCCTAAAGATCCCGGCCCACCACCTACGTTGAATGAGGTAAAGGGAGCCAAGGTTAAAAAACAATCCCCCAACAGGAGTGCTCCCAATCCTGATCCAACCCAAGCAAGCACTAATCCTATGATCCAAATCTACACCCCTTGGAAGCCTCAGGAAATATGCCTAATCGTGAGTTAGGCGCCCAACCATAAAACCAACCCAGAGGATTTCATAGATTATGTGATTGGAACAATTCAGATGTACCAGGCCACCCCCCAAGACCTTTCCAGTCTTTCTTGCATGGCCCTTACAACTAATGAGGCAGAAAGGTGGAAAGAACACCTGGGAAACTATGCGGACTGGACAGCCTTTCAGGTGGCCGTCTGGTCTCAGGACCAGGTAACCACCATTAGAACTGCCCTTCGCAAAACCCTCCAACAGCCTATTGACATAACTAAGGTTTTAGAATGCCGACTGAAACAGGGTGAGGGCAGCCCAGATTTTTGGGACTGTTTCTGTTCACTTTACGGTACCTATGCAGGGGACGATGCCTACAACAGAGGCAATGCCTCCTCCCAGTTTAACGCCCTCCTATTACCATGTATTCCTGAGGGAGTGGCGTCAGCTATCCCCACTAATAACATACACGACAAGCCATGAGGAGGGCCCTAGTCCACTTCTGGAGTAATGGGCGCAATTCAAAAGCCACAAGGGTAAAACAGGAAATGGTCCAGAGACCCCCCTGGCCCCGACCTCCCTACTCTGATAATACGGGGTATCAAATGGCAATTTTGCATTCCAGGAGGGGTTGACCGGCCTGGTAAAGGATATCCACTGTACCTCAATGGCACAAGAGCCCCAGCGTACAGGCCCCCTTGTGAGCCACCACCGCCTCCTCGTAATTACCCAGGACCCAGGGGACCCCAACAGCCCGCACTGGCGAGCGTCAAGTCGACAGGATACTACCTTTGTGGGGCACCTGACCATTGGTAGCGGGACTGCCTCCACTATCGCCATCGGCAGACTAGACCCCCAGGTAGACGGCAACCTTTTTCAACTAACAACCCGTTTTCTGCCTGACTAGCTGTGGGGAGTAGCCATTCCATATACCCTACCCTCACTGATAACCCGAGAGGTGAACTCATTGTCAATTTCTTAGTTGAGGGAAAGCCGATCCCCTTTATGATAAACATGGGGGCAAATACCTCGACCCTCGAAGCTCCTTGTATCGCCCAGCATGATTTTAAACTGTCCACTGCCCCAGTTCCATTGACCGGGCTGGAAGGACAGGAAAGATCCTACCCCTTAACTGAACCTTTACAAGTAAAATTTGGAGATTGGGAATGTCTGATCCAATTCGCAGTAACCCCAGACCTAGGGGTTAACTTGGCCGGGAGGGACCTGCTCTGCTCCCTCCGACTCAAAATACAATGCCTGGATGAAGGAATTACCACTACTGGCCCTAAACCCCCTAGGATCCTCTGAATTCACCAGCCTCCTCAGTGGTGGACGGTGGACTTCACGAACGGAGATTTTGACCCACCCTTGAAAACGCCTGACCTGCATGTGACGCTAGCTTATGACCCCACAGGGGTCTCAACAGAGCTAGAAGGGTTTATGCCCCCCTCCTGGGTAGCATGGTGACTGACACTATTTTAGGGGAAGTAGGGGGTAAGGAGGGGGCAGCACTTTTAGTTCAAGTGCCTAATGAATTGTGGAATCAGTCAGGCTTGATGTCCCCTCACGTTACCCTGTCAGTTAATGAAGGAGCTGGGATTCCTAGCCCACCAGCTTGAGGCACACGCAGACACAGGCCTTTACGGGATTCCCCAGATACTGCCAGAAGGGACCCTGACTTATTACCTCACCCCTTTCTTGATGACAGGCTGTTTACGCCACCATCAACCCCACCAACTCCCTTCAGACTAGCCAAACCCCGATTTATGGGCCGCGTCGAAAACTGAGGTAGGATTCACCCCAGTGACCCCAGTCCAAATCCGTGTAAGACCGAGAGCACAACTGCCTTCCGTCCCACAGTACCCCCTTCGGAGAGAGGCAGTTGATGGAATAACCCATTTAATAGATTCACTCTGCAAACAGGGCATTCTGATTCCTTGCCAATCACCTTGCAACACCCCCATTTTACCCATCCCCAAACCTGGACGGACGGAATGGTGCCTTGTACAAGACCTGCATAAGGTCAATGAGATAGTGGAGCCACTACATCCAGTGGTCCCGAAACCAGCCACCATTCTCAGCAGCATCCCTGCCGCCTCCTGTATTTTTACTATTGTGGACCTCCAGCATGCATTTTTTGCAATTCCCCTATCTCCCGACTCGCAGTACCTGTTTGCTTTCACCTTCTAAGGTCAGCAATACACCTGGACGCATCTCTCCGACTATTTTCTCCCAAGTTTTGCATAAACAACTCCAAGGGTTGCAACTTTCTGACAAATCCACCGTTGTCCAGTATGTCGATGACCTTTTATTGGCAAGCCCCTCGGAGCCCGCCAACATTGCAGACACCAATAGACTACTTAACGCACTCCACTCTTAGGGATACGTAATACCTCCGTAGAAAGTAAAACGAACCCAGCATCAGGTGAAATTTCTGGGCACCCTCTTAAGCGCTACTGAGCAGCAGCTCACTCCTGAACGTATTGCACCCACCATTGCTACCCCACCTCCCACTACCCTGAAGGGTATGCGCACCTTCTTAGGTTTAGTAAATTTCTGCAGGCAGTGGCTACCTAACGTGGCCCTCCTTACTAAGCACCTTCAAGCCAGCCCATGGGACCTTTTGAACTTACGGAGGAACAAAAAGAGGCCTTTGATAAGCTCAAACAGGCCCTTGCCAGCACCCCGGCCCTGGGACACCCTCTATATGACCGCCCATTTCAGCTTTTTGTGAATGTTCTGGAGGATTGCGCTACAGCCATCCTTACTCAAACCCATAGGGATAGAAAAAGACCGGTGGCATATTACTCCACTTGGCTGGACCCAGTTGCCAGGGGGCTCCCGCCGTGCTCACAGATGCTTTCAGCCATCTATTCCCTAGTAACAGCAGCCTCCAATATAACCCTGCAACAGTCAGTAGTTGTTTATTCCTCCCATACCGTAACGGCACTCCTAACCTTTCATCAGACGCAACACCTTACCCAGGCCCGCTTAAACAGATACGAGGCAGCGCTCCTGAATAACCCACTCCTCACTTTTGCCTACTGCACCACCATTAACCCTGCCACCTTTCTAGAGGCCCCACCGGAGGATCTTGCAGATCCACCACATGACTGTTTAATGCATAACCACTTTTTGACTACACCCCATCCGGACCTTTCGGATAAGGCCTTCCAGTCAGCAGACTTAAACCTGTATGTCGACGGTAGTTCCTCCATTTCCGAACAGGGAACCCGCCTTTGTGGCTACACCATAGTAAACGACTCCCATGTTGTGGAATCTGCATCTTTGCAGTCCCCAGTCTCTGCCCAAAAAGCAGAACTCTTTGCCCTGACCAGAGCTTGTATTTTAGCCAAGGACAAAGTAGCTAACATCTTCACTGAGTCCTGCTATGCTTTTGGAGTTGCCCATGATTTTGGCCAACTCTGGGCGCACAGGGGATTTTTGACCTCTACAGGTAGCCCCTTACAGAATGCGGCTTATGTAAAGAACCTCCACCAGGCCACCATCCTCCTTAACAAATTGGCCATCATTAAATGCTCGGCTCACCTTTCAGACGCCTCCCTAGTAACACAGGGCAATAACAGGGCAGACGCAGAGGCTAAATTGGCAGCACACCAGGGGTCTAAAATCGCTTGCGGAAAGACAGGCAGTTGCTTGCAAACCAAAGATAACAATGCGGGGCACCCCAGACATGGTCACTGTGCAGCACTTAGAGGGGGATACCCCTAACTCAGAAAAACAAATGTGGAAGGCGCACGGGTGTACGCACTCTGCGCCACACGGCCTCTGGATTACTCAAGTTGGTCAAGTATGTATACCTGATTCTTTGTTACCAATCTTATTGACTGCCTACATTCTGACACCCACCTTGGCAAGGAGGGAATGAGTAACATTTTACTACATACCTGGTGGCACCCCAGATTGGAGGAAGCAACACAAGGCAAAATACAATCGTGTTTGATATGCCAATAAACCAATGCTGGGAAAGGGGTGAGGTGCACCCCAGGCAAAACCCCCTTGCTAGGTGGTCCTTTTGAATGTATACAACTCGACTTTATTGAATTACCGCGTGTACATTGTTATAAGTACTGTCTCGTTATTGATTGAAGCTTTTCCAATCATCAACAATAAGTGGTGAAGTTATTGCTTACAGAGGTTATACCAAGGTTCAGGGTACCCAACAGATAAGTTCAGACAACGGTCCCCACTTCATAGGGAAAATAAATAAGGAATTGTGCGAGGCACTGCATATTGAACAGCAGTTCCACTGCACCTACCACCCTCAGGCAGCGGGTATAGTAGAACGAGCTAACGGCACCCTGAAGAATAAACTAGCTAAATTAGTATCAGAGACTGGTCTAAATTGGCTGAAGGTTCTCCCCTTAGCATTATAGCACGTGAGAATTACCCCCCAGTTGGCCACCGGGGTGTCGGCTGCCGAAATCGTCTATGGATGTCCGAGAAGAACCCCACGGGACTCTGACACCCTGCCCCCCTACCCAGGTTGACCTTAAATATCATGAGGGATGAAATATAAAGGTATTTCAGACAACTTACGTCCTCTCTAAAGTTTCTTCATTCACAGGTGGAGAGTGCCTTTAAACCACTAGAAGGACAGAATGCGGAACTGCCTGACTTGGAAATCGGAGATTCAGTACTGATACGAGATTGGGACCGCCCTAAACTCAGATGTCAGTGGAAAGGCCCCTCCAGATACTACTCCGGACTCCTACAGCCATGAAAGTACAGGGCCAGGAATGCTGGATTCATCTGAGTGACTGTAAACGATGGCTGCTGGAAGAAAGGTGATATTTCTTAGATTTGGACTCCTTACCATTACTAGTACTCTTGCGTGGGCATTAGAGGATAATTTGTTTTACAAAGTACATATGCAGCTACATGGGAATCGCACCGTTTGCTACCCCTTGGCAGAATCAGTGGAAGGCCTTTTTGTAGCCACACCAAGCTGGAGCCCCAGGACCCTCTTAAAGTACGAACACTCAAAAACAAAATGTATCAGGCAGACAGGAACTTACGGGAGGGTGCTGCCGGAAAATGCCTGCAAAGAACAGTAACAGGTCCTAGTAGCACAACCAACCACTAGTTCTTCTCCCGCTGCTTCACCAGTAAAGGATGGGGTTGTGGGATAGCGATCATACAGCATACGTTATCATGTGCCACCACTACTTGTACAGAGAGAAAATGTAGATTGAAGGGGGGGATGGTTTAGGTGTGAGTGCACTGCCACTAGGTTTGTTACGTTACTTGCAGGGGAGTGATGGGTTTGTGGGGAAGGGAACGGGACCCACGTGAAATTGTCTAATGTCTCTTTAGAATGGCTAACCAGGGAGAATTACCTAAGAGAGCATGGGAGAAATGATGTTGGAATCTTTTGGTATTCTCAGATGCCCAGTCCACAGCAATCAGGTAATGTAACCTGTTACCAGGCTAAGGAAGGGTATGTGTTCCTCTTTAATGGCACTTGCACGACTGCCACCCCCACTCTGCCAGCCTGGTTTGCAATGGGAACGATCAGGCCGGTCACGGTCCCCTGCCCCCAGAAGGCTCATGTCCAACGAAAACTTGTGGTGCGGTCAGCTAGTGAGGAGTTCTGTGAGGACTGGAGGGATCCTATTACGTTGGGATCTCCCTTATTGTCATTAGGCTATGGGTTTCTGAGTACTCTCTCTCTGGGGGGTTCGGCAGGAACTATAGCCGCAAAAAACCGGAACTACCTTATTTGTGGACTGGCTGCGCTAGGAAACAGTACTATGAAGGGCCAGGAGACAGTGAACCGGGAACTGGCAGAGCTTTGACTTTATACCCAGCAGGCCCGGTATGCTGTGGACTACCAGTTGGCTCAGTAAGGAGGGGACAAATGTGTCACCAGTGTGAGAGCTGAGTCCTACAACATTTCCTATGCCATTCAGGACATTCAGAAGCAAGTAGATAGCTTTAGGCAGGGACTTACAGGAAGGACGGGTTGGTTGGGGTGGCTACTAGGAGGATCGTGGGCATCATATCTGCTGCATGGAGCAGTGGGGCTAGTCATTATTATAATAATATGCTGTGTGGTGCTGGCCTGTCTAAATACCTGTTGCAAGGTCCTTATTAATAAACTCTCGGACCCGATCTCGGCGCCGCTCTAATTTATCATAAATGATAAAAAGGAGGGAATGACGAAGTAAAGGGTTAAAAATTGTCACCATACCTATAGCTGATAGAAAAAATACCTCGCAAGCAAGAGTATGCAAGCTGCTGACTCAATGGATGAGGTGTTAATTACTGTGTCTGGAACCTTGGTTTCAGTCCTGTTATGCTAGACAATAGGAGTACTGGGTACAATAAACAACGAGTGGGAAGCTTGTCCTAAACAATGAGGGGTGATACCTGTCTTTGAATTTCTTGATTATAACTCAATTATGCTGGACAATAGGCGTGATGTCTGTCTCGAGATCTCTGTGGCTTGACCGAAACTCGCGGCGCCGCATGCATTAAGTGTGCGTGACAATATCTGTATAAGTTTCTGTCTGCTCCTTTGTATGGAGAGACCTCAGAAAGCAACTCTTAACGAGTGCTGAAGAGACCTCCCCTTAGCCGTGCACTGCTAATAAACGTGTTTTATCGAATTGACCTCGTAGCACTGTGTTACTTTACAGCGGACAGTAGTGAGAACTTAATTCCGGGACGACATGAGGAGAACCTTTTTCACCAGAGAGTGGTGAGTACCTGGAATACAGAGCCAGTGAGAGTGGTGGAAGCAGAGTTGCTGACAGCATTGGAAAGATGTCTTGATGAGAACTTATATTGCCCAGGCATAGAAGGCTACAGGACAAGTGCTGGAATATGGGATGAATGTGGTTGAGAGCCCACTGGTTGACATGGATGTGGTGGGTCAAAAGGCCTGCTTCCATGCTGAATGACTCTATGATGGTAGTTAGAAGCAGAGAATGCTTCTTTGTGTTACTTGTTGCTAATAGCAGGTGTATGGGACACGTCCATCAGATGGAGAGAGAAAAACTGAGCCAAGATCACAAACCTGACAGAAATGGCAGTTCTGATCAGGAGTCACCGAGAGTTGGACAATTTTATATTGAGTCCAGAAGGCTGCAACATGTCCAGACAAAAGATGAGGTGTTCACAAGCTTGTAGTGGGCCTTATTGTAATAGTGCAGGAATAACATCTCATCTTAGAACATAGAAAAACTACAGCACAATTCAGGCCCTTTGGCCCACAAAGCTGTGCCGAACATGTCCCTACCCTAGAAATTATGAGGCTTACCCATAGCCCTCTATTTCACTCAGCTCCATCTAACAGTCTCTTGAAAGACCCTATCATATCAGCCTCCACCACCGTTTCTGGCAGCCCATTCCATGCACTCGCCACTCTGAGTAAAAAACTTACCTCTGACATCTCCTCTATATCTACTCCCCAGCACCTTAAACCTATGTCCTCTTGTGGCCACCAATTCAGCCCTGGGGAAAAGCCTCTGACTATCTACCCTATCAATACCTCTCATCATCTTATACACCTCAATCTGGTCCCCGCTCATCCTCCGAATCTCCAAGGAGAAAAGGCCGAGTTCCCTCAGCCTGCTTTCATAAGTCATGTTCTGCACTCCAGGCAGCATCCTTGTAAATCTCCTCTGCACCCTCTCTATGGCTTCCACATCTTTCCTGTAGTGAGGTGACCAGAACTGAGCACAATACTCCAAGTGGGGTCTGACCAGGGACCTATATAGCTGCAACAATACCTCACGGCTCCTAAATTCAATTCCCCGATTGATGAAGGACGATACACCATTTACCTTCTTAACCACAGAGTCAACCTGCGCAGCCACTTTGAGCGTCTTATGGACTCGGACCCCAAGATCCCTCTGATCCTCCACACTGCCAAGAGTCCTACCTTTAATACTATATTCCGCCAACATACTTGACCTACCAAAATGAACCACTTCCCACTGAGCTGGGTTGAACTGTATCTGTCACTTCTCAGCCCAACTCTGCATCCTATCTGTGTCCCTCTGTAACCTCTGACAGCCCTCCAAACTATCCACAACACCCCCAACCTTCGTGTCATCTGCAAACTTACTAACCCATCCCTCCACTTGATCATCCAGGTCGTTTATAAAAATCTCAAAGAGCAAGGGTCCCAGTACAGATCCCTGAGGTACACCACTGGTCACTGACCTCCACTCAGAATACGACCCTTCAACAACCACTCTTTGCTTTCTGTGGGCCAGCCAGTTCTGGATCTACACTGCAATGTCCCCTTGGATCCTATGTCTCATCACCTTCTCCATAAGCCTCGCATGGGATACCTGATCAAACAACTTGCTGAAATCCATATACACTACATCTACCGCTCTCCTTCATCGATGTGCTTAGTCACATCCTCAAAAAATTCAATCAGGCTCGTAAGGCAGGACCTGCCCTTGACAAAGCCATGCTGACTATTCCTAATCATATTATACCTCTCCAGATGTTCATAAATCCTGCCTCTCAGGATCTTCTCCATTAGCTTACCAACCACTGAGGTAAGACTCACCGGTCTATAATTCGCTGGGCTATCCCTACTCCCCTTCTTGAATAAGGGAACAACATCTGCAAGCCTCCAATCTTCCGGAACCTCTCCCGTCTCCATGGATGACAGAAAGATCATCGTCAGAGGCTCCACAATCTCCTCCCTCGCCTCCCACAGCAACCTGGGGTACATCTCATCCAGTCCCGGTGACTTATCTAACTTGATGCTTTCCAAAAGTTTCAGCACCACTTCTTTTCTAATAACTACATGCTCAAGCTTTTCAGGCCGCTGCAAGTCCCCACTACAATCCCCCAGATCTTTTCCGTGGTGAATACTGACGTAAAGTATTCATTAAGTACCTCTGCTATTTCTTCCTGATCCATACACACTTTCCCACTGCTGCACTTGATAGGCCCTATCCTTTCACATTTTATCCTCTTACTCTTCACATACTTGTAGAACGCCTTGGGGTTTTCCTTAAACCTGCCTGCCAAGGCCTTTTCATGTCCCCTTCTGGCTCTCCTAATCTCTTTCTTAAATTCCTTGCTTTTAGCCGTGTACTCTTCCAGATCTCTGACATTACCTAGCTCTCTGTACTTTTTGTATGCTTTTCTTTTCCTTTTGACTAGATTTATTATAGCCTTCGTACACCATGGTTCCTGTATCCTATCGTGACTCCCCTGTCTCATCGGAATATGTCTACGCAGAGCTCCTCACAAATATCCCCTGAATATTTGGCACATATCTTCCGTACTTTTCCCAGAGAACATCTGTTCCCAATTTAATCTTCCAATTTCCTGCCTGAGAACCTCATAATTCCCTTTACTCCAAGTAAACACCCTTCTAGCCTGTCTGTTCCTATCCATCTCCAGTGGTAACATAAAGGAGGTAGAATTATGATCACTATCACCAAAATCTTCACCCACTGAGAGATCTGACACCTGACCAGGTTCATTACCCAATATCAAATCAAGCACAGCCTCTCCTCTTGTAGGTCTATCTACATACTGTGTCAAGAACCCTTCCTGAACACACCTAACAAACTCCACCCCTTCTAAACCCCTCACTGTCTGGAGATGCCAATCGATGTTTGAGAAATTAAAATCCCCCATCGCAACAACTCTGTTATTCTCACACCTTTCTAGGATCTGCTTCCCTATCTGCTCCTCAATAACCCTGTCACTATTGGGTGGCCTATAAAAATCACTCAGCAAAGTTATCGACCCCTTCTTGTTCCTAACCTCCACCCACAGAGACTCCGTAGAGAATCCCTCCACAACATCCACCTTTTCCGCAACTGTGACACTATCTCTAATCAACAGTGCCACTCCCCCACCTCTCTTGCCTCTCTCCCTGTCCTTCCTGAAACATCTAAAACCCAGCACTTGAATCAACCATTCCAGCCCCGGAGCCATCCAAGTCTCCGTAATGGCCACCACATCATAGCTTCAAGTATCGATCCAAGTTCTAAGCTCATCCGCCTTGTTCACAATACTCCTTGCGTTAAAATAGACACATCTCAAGCCTGTCTGAACACTTCCCTTCTCTATCACCTGCCTATGGTACTTACTCCTAGCTCCCTCTATTTGAGAGCCAAACACCTCTTCCCCAGTCTCTCCAGTACGGATCCCACCCCCCAACGATTCTAGTTTAAACTCTCCCCAGTAGCCTTTGCAAACCTCCCCGCCAGTATGTTGGTCCCCCTGGGATTCAAGTGCAACCTGTCCTCTTTGAACAGGTCATACCTGCCCCAAAAGAGGCCCCAATGATCCAGAAAACTGAATCCCTGCTCCTTACTCCAATCCCTCAACCACGAATTTAACCTCCTCCTCATTCTGTTCCTATACCCACTGTCGCTTAGCACAGGCAGTAATCCGGAAATTACTACCTTTGAGGTCCTGCTTCTCAACTTCCTTCCTAATTCTCTATAGTCTCTTTTCAGGACCTCATTCCTTTCCCTATCTATGTCGTTGGTACCAATATGTGCCATGATCTCTGGCTGTTCTCCCTCCCCCTTCAGGATATCTTGGATGCGATCTGAAACATCCCGGACCCTGGCACCCGGGAGGCAAACTACCTTCCGAGTTTCTTTCCTGCGTCCACAGAATCGCTTGTCTGCCCACATAACTATAGAGTCCCCTATCACTACTGCCCTCTTCTCTCCTTCCCTACCCATCTGAGCCACAGGGCCGGGCTCTGTGCCAGAGACACTGCCACTGTTGCTTCCCCCAGGTAGGCTGTCTCCCCCAACAGTACTCAAGCAGGAGTACTTATAGTCAAGGGGTACAGCCAAAGGGGTACTCTCTCGTACCTGACTCCTCCCCTTCCCCTTTCCCTTCCCCCTCCTGACTGTGACCCAATTGCCTGATTCCAATGTTCCCGGTGTCACCACCTGCCTATAATTCCTCTCTATCACCTCCTCACTGTCCCTGACCAGACATAGGTAATCAAGCTGCATCTCCAGTTCCCTAACACGGTCCCTCAGGAGCTGCAGCTCGACACACCGGGTGCAGATGTAGCCTTCCCGGAGGCCGGGAGACTCCGGGAACTCCCACGTCTGACACTGAGTACAGGAAACCGCACTCATACTCCTTCCTTAACTCAAGTCACCTACCTTGCCTTGTCCCTTTACGCCTAAGCCCCTTGAGCCAAAGCCCAGGACACTCTGCTCCCTCTCACTCCGCTGCCTGCTCCGATGCTGCCCGCTGGATATGGCGGTTGGCTTTTTAAACTGCCCGCGCCGCGCCTGCGCGGTCCAGCCCCCACTCTACCACTTAAAACTTTTACACCCTTAGAAAAGTACCTTATAAAGACACTAACCCTAATAAATTACAACCCTATTAAAAACTAAGCCTTATACTTAAAACCCTAATAAAAAGATAAAGAAAAACTTATCTGCTCTGAAGTCCTCTGAAGCGAAGCCCACGAAGCCTCCAAAATATTTTTTCTCTGTCCCCGCTTTTTAAACTGCCCGCGCCGCGCCTGCGCAGCCCACGAAGCCTCTTGCAATCTTCTGTTGCAACATTCCAGAATCAATGTTGAACTCTCTAACTCTTGGTACCTCGTTCTTTCTTGTTGCCTGTATCAGACCTGCCCATTTCTGTCAGTCATCGTTTGTTATTCCTTCAGATATTATTACCCAAAGAGGATTAGTTCATGCAATCATTTGGAATCCTGATGGCACAAGCAACAACACTAGGCTTCACCTACGTAACAACAATGATACCTATGTAACAACGAGTATCTTTTGCAGTTTGTTACAATACTCAGTGCTCTTAAAATACTCAATACTCAGTACAGTAAAGTATTTTTTCATCAATAAGGTTTCACTCTCTACTTTTTTCCTCTATGGTTTTATTGCCTTCTCAACTGATGCCTTAGAGTGTGTTATCCTGAAAAAAGGAGTGGCATTATTGAAAGGAATTGCACTAAGGTAATGTATGAAAAATTGATGTCAAAAATACAGGAAAAGAGGACGACAATCGATAATGGGAGCCCAAGAAAGGCTGGAAAAGGCAAGGCCTGAGTTGGAAATGAGAGCAAAGGTCCATGCCATATGCAATACAATGATTGCTTCTGAAGAAAAATGAGGTGGCAGGTGACAAATTAGGAGCAAGTCAACATTTCTATATTAAGGAACTTTTAAAATCTTATCAAAACTAGGAAATGAAGAGGTAGAGTTAGAATGCTGCTGTCACTTGATGATTTTCTAATACTTTTGAAATGTAGTTTATTAGTTTGAGAGACAGTGGCAGGAATGTTGTTGAAGGAAATGAACATTATAAGAATCCAGATATAATTCTGCCAAAGTAATCACACTTTTACACTGCCAGAGTAGCAGTTGTTAGTTATCCTGCCCTTGCCACACTACAACATTGAACAGGTGACTTCTGTACCCCTTATTTGTGGTGACTGGACAGTATTCACAGTACAAATATTGCAGGA
This sequence comes from Pristis pectinata, assembly GCF_009764475.1. Lineage (NCBI taxonomy): Eukaryota > Metazoa > Chordata > Chondrichthyes > Rhinopristiformes > Pristidae > Pristis > Pristis pectinata. Next base: position 79,447,824 of record NC_067414.1, on the reverse strand, counting down.
TATTGCGGGTAGATGCAAACTTTGGTGTTTACTCACTTAATATCTGTAATTCACCATTGTGGATACGGTGGTTGGACAAACAGAAGAAAGCCATCTACTAGAGTGCATGTTTATAGATTCATAGATTCATAGAGTTACACAGCAGGGAAACAAACCCTTTGGTCCAATCGTCCATGCTGATCTAAGCTACCATTTGCTTTTGTTTGGCCCATATCCCCCTGATCCCTTCCTATCCACGTACCTGTCCAAATGCTTTTTAAGCATTGTAATCGTACTTGCCTCTACCACCTCTTCTGGCAGCTCATTCCACAAAATTTTAAGGTGATTGGAGGAAGGTATAAGGGGGATGTGAGAGGCAAGTTTTTTGCACAGAGTGGTGGGTGCGTGGAACGCACTGCCGGCAGAGGTTGTGGGGGCAGATACATTAGGGACAGTTAAGAGACTCTTAAATAGCCACATGAATGAATGAAAAATGGAGGACTATGTGGGAGGAAATGGTTAGATAGATCTTAGAGCAAGATAAAATGTCAGCACAACATTGTGGGCCGAAGGGCCTGTACTGTGCTGTAATGTTCCATGTCCTATGTTCTATATACCACTCTCTATATGAAAAACTTGCCCCTCTCATTCCTTTTGAATCTTTCCCTTCTCATCTTAAACCTATGCCCTATAGTTTTAAATTCCATGATCCTGAGAAAAAAACTGTGTCCATCCACCTTATCTATGTCTCTCGTGATTTTGTAAAACTCTATAAGATCACCCACAGCCTCCTTCCATCCAGGAAAAAACAAGCTGTCCAGTCCTGACAACATCCCCGTGAATCTTTTCTTCGCCTTCTCCAGCTTAATCATGTCCTTCCTATAGCATGGCATCCAGAACTGCACATAATACTCACAAGTGCAGTCTCACCATTATTTTGTACAAATGTAACATAACGTCCCAATCTTGTACTCAATGCCTCAGCTAATGAAGGCAAGCCTGCCATATGCCTTCTTCACCACCCCGTCTCTCTGTGTCATTATCTTCAGGGAAATGTGTATTTGTACCCCTTAGTCTTTCTGTTCAACTACACTCCCCAAGGTCCTGCCATTTACTGTATGTGTCCTGAACTGGCTTAACTTCACAAAATGCATCACTTCACCTTTGTCTGATTTAAATTCTATTTGCCATGCATTTGCCCACTTTCCCAGATGATCAATATCCTGTTGTAACCTTAGATAACCTTCTTCACTGTCCTCTATACCACCCATTTTAACAGAGTTATAACAGAATCCAGACTTTACTTGTGTAGCTATGGGCTGTCACATGGGCCCAAGCTATGCTTGTCTTTTTGTGGGGTATAGAATAGTTTTTGTTTCTTTGTTTCAGTCCTACTCAGGCCCACTCCCTCAACCCTGTTTCCAGTACATCAATGACTGCATTGGTGCTGCCTCCTGTACTCATGCAGAACTCGACAATTCTAGTGGAGACACAAGAGACTGGAGATGCTGGAATCTGATGCTGCTTGACCAGTTGAGTTCCTCCAGCAGGTTGTTTGTTGCTCGACAATTTTATTACTTTTGCTGCCAATTTCCACCCTTTCTCACCTTCACGTGGTCAATGTCTGACTCTTCCCTTCCTTTTCTGGATCTTTCTGTCTCCATCTAAGGAGATAAGCAAGCTACAAATATCTATTACAGGCCTACTGACTCCCACAGCTACTTCAACTACTCTTCATCTCACCCTGCCTCCTACAAGGACTCTACTCCATTCTCCCAGTTCTTCCATCTCTGTCATATTTGCTCCAATGATGAGACTTTCTATACAAGTGCCTCTGAAATATCTTTCTTCATCCTGAACCATGGCTTCCCCTCTACTACTGTTAACAAAGCCCTCAGCTGCATCTCATCCATTTCCTGTCCCTCTGCTCTCAACCCCTCTCCTTCGGGACAGGTCAGCAATAAAGTTCACTTTCCAACCCACCAGCCTCCACTTTCAACAGTTAATTCTCCACAATTTCTGCCACCTTCAAAGAGATTCCACCATCTTCTCCTCTCTTTCCTCTTCAGCATTTCACAGGAATCGTTCCCTTGGTGACTCCCTGTTCCACTCTTCTATTCCCATCAACCAGTCCCCTACTTATGTCCCATTGCCTCGCAACCACAGGCAATGCAACACTTGTCCATTCACCTCTACCTCTCCCACCATCCAGGGACCCAAGCAGATGTTGCAGGTGAAGCAGTGATTCACTTGCACTTCTGCCAATCTGGCTTACAGCATATGGTTCACAATGTGGTCTCCTCTACATTGGAGAAACCAGATGTAGATTGGGTGATCACTTTGCAGAACACCTGCATTCAGTCCACAGGGGTGGCCCTGAGCTTCCTGTTGCTGTAGCTTTAATTCTTCATCTCATTCTGACATCCGTGGCCTCCTGCACTGTTACAATGAGGGAGAACGCAAGCTTGAGGAACAGCACCTCATCTTCCATCTGGGCATGTTGTGGCCTTCTGGGCTTAATATTGAATCCTACAACTTCTGGTAACTTGGTTTTTCTGTCTGCATCAGTTATCCACCTGTGATACTGGTTCAGCTTGTTTGTTTTTTTCCCTTTTTTTTCTCTGGGAGTGGAGGACATGCCCAGCCCAACCTGCTGGTAACTATTCCTGCTCTGTATTCACAACTCCTACATTCTTCTGTCCATGTTCGTTCATCTACGAACTCACTTTCTAACTGCTCCCATTCACTCATTGATCAGATAACCTTGTTTACAGGTTAACCCCATCGTCTCGCTGGTTTTACCCCATCAGAGGTATCCCCTTCCACTACCTCCCTGCAGCCTAACAAGCTTCTTTTGCCTCCCTCAACATAAAATGTAGCTCTGTTCATCTTCCACAGATGCGGTCTGGCCTGCTGAGTATTTCTGGCATTTTCTGTTTTTATTCCAAACTTTACTTGTGTCTATTCTTTGAAGTCATTGTTACCTACCATTCAAGTTAATTATTCTGCTTTTTGTAAATGTTATACAGTAGCTAATAGAACACAGAACATAGAACAGTACAGCACATGGACAGGCCCTTTGGCCCACTATGTCTGTGCCGACACTGATACCAGTTGAAACTAATCCCATCTGCCTACACATGGTCTATATCCTTCCATTCCCTGCCTGTTCATGTGCCTGTCTAATTTGTTTCTTAAAAATCACTATCGTATCTGCTTCCACCACTTCCTCTTGCAGTGTGTTCCAGGCACCTACCATTCTCTGTGCAAAAAAAACTTGTCTTGTAAATCTCCTTTAAACTTTCCCACTTCGCCTTAAAACTATGCCCTCTCGTACTTGACACTTCCGCCCTGGGAAAGAAACTTATCTACCCTGTCTATACCACTTATAATTTTATATACTTCTATCAGGTCGCCCCTCAGCCTCTGAAGCTCCAGGGAAAACAATCCAAGTTTCTCCAACCTCTCCTTATAGCTAATACTCTCTAATCTAGGGAACATTGTGGTGAACCTCTTCTGCATCGTCTCCAGAACTTCTCATCCTTCCTGTAATGCACTGACCAGAACTGTACAATACTCTAAACAATACTCTAAATGAGGTCTAACCAAAGTTTTATACAGCTGCAACACGACTTCCTAACTTTTATGTTCAACACTCCTATCTGCTTGTGTTGCCACACTTTCAGGGAGCTACGGACTTGCACCTCTGTACATCAATGCTCCTAAGGGGCCTGCCATTGACTGTATACTTTCTCCTATATTTGACCTCCCAAAGTGTAACACTTCACACTTGTCCAGATTAAACTCCACCTGTCATTTCTCTGCCCTCATATCCAGCTGGTCGATGTCCTTCTGAATCCTTTGACAACCTTCCTTACTCTCCACAACTCCACTAATTTTTTGTATCATCTACAAACTTACTAATCAGCTCACATCCATTTTCTTCCAAACCATTTATATATATCACAAAGAACAGAGATCCCAGCACCAAGCTCTGTGGAACACCACTGATCACCGTCAGAATAACACCCCTCCACCATTACCCTCTGTGTTCTATGGCCAAGCCAATTTTGATTCCAATCTACCAAGTCTGTATGTTGTCCATGTGCCTTAACCTTCTGGATCAGTCCAGCATGAGGGACCTTGTTGAAAGATTTACTAAAGTCCACGTAGACAACATCCCACTGCTGTAGCCTATCAATCATCTTTATCACCTCCTCAAAGAACTCAATAAAGTTTATAAGACATGAACTCCATAACCACAAAGCCGTGCTGACTATCCCTAATAAGTCTATGCTTTTCCAGATATAAGTAAATCCGACCCTTAAGAATCCTCTCCAATAATTCCCTAACCACTGATGTAAGGCTCACCAGCCAATATTTCCCGGGTTTGTCTCTACTGCCCTTGTTAAACAGAGGAAGAACAATGGCAATTCTCTAGTCCTATGGAGCCTCAGCTGTGGCATTGTGGATAGAATAGGAGACTGCCAAAAAATACAGCAAGATATACAAGAGATGGATCAGTTGCGGATATGGGCGGAGAAATGGCAAATGGAGTTTAATCTGGCCAAATGTGAAGTGTTGCACTTTGGAAGATGAAAAATAAAGGGACAGTATAATGTTAATGGCAAGACCCTTAACAGCGTTGATGTACAGAGGGACATTGTAACTTTATAAAACTCTAGTTAGGCCGCATCTGGAGTATTGAATTCAATTCTGGTCACTCCATTATAAGAAGGATGCGGAGGCTTTAGGGAGGGCGCAGAAGAGGTTTACCAGGATGCTGCTTGGATTAGACGGCTTATGCTATGAGGAGAGGTAAGACAAACTTGGGTTGTTTCTCTGGAGAGGTGGAGGCTGAGGGGGGACCTAATAAGTTTACAAGGTCATGAGAGGCATAGATAGAATAGACAGCCAATATCTTTTTCCCAGGGTTGGAATGTTTAATACTAGAGGGCGTGCATTTAAGGTGGGGGGGGGGGGGGGTAATTTCAAAGGAGATGTGCAGGGCAAGTTTTTTACACACAGAGTGGTGGGTGCCTGGAATGTACTGCCAGGGGTGGTGGTGGAGGCAGATATGATAGAGACGTTTCAGAGGCTCTTAGATAGGCACATGAATGTACAGAGAATGGAGGGATGTGGAGATTGTGTAGTCAAAAAGGATTTGTTTAGTTGGGCATTTAATTACTAGTTTAATTAGTTTAGCACAACGTCGTGGGCCGAAGGGCCTGTTCCTGTTCTGTACTGTTCTATGTTCTATTGTTCTACGTCTTTTTCTATCCACAACAATACCAACCTATTTATCATCAGCAAATTTCCTAACCCACCCTTGCACATCCTCATACCTGTAAGTTGCCTCACAGGTGGATAGGGTAGTTAAGAAAGCTTATGGGGTGTTAGCTTTCATAAGTCAAGGGATCGAGTTTAAGAGCCGCGAGGTAATGATGCAGCTTTACAAAACTCTGGTTAGACCACACTTAGAGTACTGTGTCCAGTTGTGGTCGCCTCATTATAGGAAGGATGTGGAAGCATTAGAAAGGGTGCAGAGGAGATTTACCAGGATGTTACCTGGTTTAGAGAGTATGCATTATGAGGAGAGACTAAGGGAGCTAGGGCTCTACTCTTTGGAGAGAAGGAGAATGAAAGAAGACATGATAGAGGTGTACAAAATATTAAGAGGAATAGATAGAGTGGACAGCCAATGCCTCTTTCCCAGGGCACCAATGCTTAGAACAAGAGGGCATGGCTTTAAAGTAAAGGATGGGAGATATCAGAGGAAGGTTTTTTATCCAGAGAGCGGTTAGGGTGTGGAATGCGCTGCTTGGGGCGGTGGTGGAGGCAGGTACATTGGTCAAATTCAAGAGATTACTCAATAGGAATATAGAGGAATTTAAAATAGAGGGACACGTGGGAGGAAGGGGTTATATGGTCTTAGGTGAGGTTTAAAGGTCGGCACAACATTGTGGGCCGAAGGGCCTGTATTTTGCTGTACTGTTCTATGTTCTATGTTCTGTGTTCATCCAAGTTATTTATAAAAATCACAAAGAGCAGAGGTCCCAAAACAGATCCCTGTGGAACATCACTGGTCACCAATCTCCAGGCAGAATATGCTCCATCTACAACCACCCTCTGTCTTCTATGGGCGAGCCAATTCTGAATCCACACAGCCAAGATTCCTTGGATCCCATGCCTCCTGACTTTCTGAATCAGCTTTCCATGAGGAACATTGTCAAATGCCTTACGAAAATCCATGTGCACTACATCCACTGCTCTACCTTCATCGATATGCTTTTTCATATCCTCAAAGGATTCAATCAGGCTCGTGAGGCATGGTCTGTACTTCACAAAGCCATGCTGACTGTCTCTGATCTGTCTCCCATAAGTCCTGTCTCTAAGCATCTTCTCCAATAATTTGCCCACCACTGAAGTAAGACTTACTGGCCTGTAATTCCCAGGGTTATCCCTACTCCCTTTCTTAAACAAAGGAACAACATTTGCCATCCTCCAATCATCTGGCACTACCCTTGTGGCCAGTGAGGATGCAAAGATCATTTCTAAAGGTGCAGCATTCTTTTCCCTTGCTTCCCGTAAGAACCTTGGATATATCCCGTCTGGCCTCAGTGACTTATCTATCCTAATGTTTTTCAAAAGTTCCAGCACATCCTCTAGCTTCACGTTGACACGTTCTAGCGTAACAGCCTGTTGTACGCCATCCTCACAAATGTCAAGTTCTATCTCACTGGTGAATACTTAAGGAAAGTATTCATTAAGGACATCCCCTACCTCTTCCGACTCCAGGCATGTTTCCTCTTTTATCCCTGATTGGTCTTACCCTCAATCTAGTCATCCTCCTATTCTTCACATATGTGTAGAATGCCTTGGGGTTTTCCTTAATCCTACTCACCAAGGCCTTCTCATTCCTCCTTCTAGTTTTCCTAAGTCCATTCTTAAGCTCCCTCCTGGTGACCTTGCACCTCTCCAGAGTCCTGTCTGATCCTTGCTTTCTAAACCTTAAGTAAGTTTCTTTCTTCCTCCTGACAAGATATTCTACGTCTCTTGTCAAGCATGATGTTAAGATCAAACAAAAATTCACTATACCATCTTTACCCCGCCTCAATGGGACAAATCTACCCAGAGCCCCATGAAAGAATTCCTTAAACAACCTCCACATTTCCACTGTGCACTTCCCCAAGAACATCTATTCCCAATTTACACTCCCAAGTTCCTACCTAATAGCATCATAATTCCCCCTCTCCCAATTAAATACTTCCCAATATCGTCTGCTCCTATCCCTCTCTAAGGCTATAGTAAAGGTCAAGGAGTTATGGTCACTGTCTCCAAAATGGTCTCCCACTGAGAGATCTGAAACCTGATCAGGCTCATTGCCTAGTACCAGGTCCAGAATGCCCTCTCCTCTAGTCGGCCTGTCAGGAATCCTCTGTGGGCACTCCTAAAAAACTCTGCCCCACCTATCCATTTTACACTCAGGAGGTGTCAATCGATATTAGGGAAGTTGAAGTCACCCATGATAACAAACCTGATATTTTTGCACCTTTCCAAAATATGCCTGCCAATCTGCTCCACAGTGTCTCTGCTGCTATTGGGGGGTCTGTAGAATACTCCCAATAGAGTGATCGCTCCCTTCCTGTTTCTGACTTCCACCCACACTGACTCAGTGGACAATCCCTCCAGGATGTTCCCCCTTTCTACAGCTGTGACACTGTCCCTGATCAGCAAAGCCACTCCCCCACCCCTTTTACCTCCACCCCTGTCCCTTTTGAAACATCTAAACCCGGGAATATCCAGCAGCCATTCCTACCCTTGTGACAGCCAAGTCTCTGTAATGGCCACAACATTATAGTTACATGTACTTACCCATGCTCTAAGTTCATCACCCTTATTCCTGATACTCCTCACATTATAGTGGACACACTTCAGCCCATCCAACTGACTGCAATTTTGCACTTTCAACTGCCTATCCTTCCTCACAGTCTTTCTACACGCTGCATCTACATGTAGACTAAATGCACTAACCTCATATCCAGGGGGGTTCCCATCCCCCTGACAAACTAGTTTCTTCCTGAGCTCTACCCATATTACTTCACTGGATGAGCCCTCCAGGATGTCCTCTCTAAATGCCGCTGTGACAATCTCCCTGATCAGTAATACAACTCCCTTATGTCTTTTATATCTCTCTCTATTGCATCTGAAACATCTGAATCTTAGAATACTGATCTGCCAGTCCTGCCCTTCCCTCAACCAAGTCTTTGTAATGGCTACATAATTGTAATTCCATATATGAATCCAAGCCCTAACTTCATCTGCCCTACCTGTAATACTCCTTCCACCATGTTCGTTAACCTGGCCCTGCCTGTCCTTCCTTTCAGACTTAGTTGACAAACTCTACTTCTCCTCAATCTCTCCACTTGCTGACCTACTGCTCTGGTTCTTACCCCCGCCACACTAGTTTAAACCCTCCCGGATAGCACAAGCAAACCTCCCTGCGAGGATATTGGTTCACCTCCAGTTTAGGATCCACCTATCCTTCTTGTACAGTTCCCACTTGCCCTGGAAGGGAGCCCAATATTGCATGTACCTCAAGCCCTCCCTCCTGCACCCAGCTCCTTAGCCACACGTTTAGCTGCACTATGTTGCAATTTCTTGCCTCGCCAGCACATGGTACAGGGGGTAACAACCTAGAGATCTGGCTTTTTAACTTTCTGCCTAACTCCCTAAATTCACTTTGTGTGTTGTTAGTACGTTTTGGACCATGAACTCAGGCTGCTCACCCTCCCCTTTCAGGATGTCCTGTGCCCTCTGAGAGACATCCTTGACCCTGGCACCAGGGAGGCAACACACCTTCCTGGAGTCTTGTTTGTGAACACAGAAACTTCTGTCTGTGCCCCGACTATGAAGTTCCCTGTCCTTATTGCTCCCCTAGACTTTGCCCCATGCTGCTGTACAACAGAGCCAGTTGTGATGCCACTGATCTGGCTGCTGCTGTTATTTGCTCCTGACAGGTCACCACCCCCGTCCACCAACAGTATCCAATCTGGTTTACTTGTTTGAGAGGGGAACAGCCACAGGAGAATCCTGCATCACCTGCCTGCCCCTCCTGGTAGTTACCCATTTATCCGACTGTACCTTTGGTGTGACCACCTCCTGTCTATTACACTCTCTGCCTCCTGTATGCCCCTCAGTGAGCTTCTCCAACTGATCCATGCAACCTGAGAGTCATACAGCCATGGAGTCATACAGTATGGAAAGAGGCCCTTTGGCCCAACTGGTCTCTGCCAAACAAGATTCCCATCTAAGCTAGTCCCATTTGCCCGCATTTGGACCGTACCCCACTAAACCTTTCCTTTCTATGTACCTGTCCAAGTGCCCTTTCCTCTGGCATTTCATTCCATTTACTGACAACCTTCTGAGTGAAAAAGTTGCCCCTCAGGTTCCTATTAAATCTCTCCCCTCTCACCTTAAACCTATGTCCTCTAGTTCTTGATTCCCCAACTCTGGGAAAAAGACTGTGCATTGACCCTATCTATGCCCCTTGTGAATTTATAAGATCAAATTATATGACCTCTATAAGATCAACCCTCATTTTCCTACACTCCAGTGAAAAAAGTCCCAACCTGCTCAACCTCTCTCTATAACAGTCCCTCGAGTCCCGGCAACATCAGAGGAGCTGCAGCTGGACACACTTCCTGCAGACACAGTCTTCAAAGGCACTTGAACACATCATGATCTCCTGCATCTCACAGAAGGAGCATACTACTCCTCTGACTGCCATTAGTAAACCAGCAGACACAGGAAAAAGGAAAAGCCTTACTTGCCTTATCTTGTAGCTGTTCACCCTCTTAACTAAAGCCTGGTGTCCACTAAAGCCCACACTTTAACAAACCTGCAGCACTTCCACCTCAAAGCAGCCTTTCTCAAAATGGCCACTCTGCCCATCTGGGAAAATATTGCCTGAAGAACAGAAGAATTTCTATACTCCTCAGATTATTCTCCTTTAAATGTCCTGTCGTGACTGTACATTGTTACTTTTCAGTAGAGGACAGTTTTAACCAAGCTTGTCTTTTATTAAATGTGTTTAACAGCACCTGAAAAGTGATTAAGTAACTCACCTTCAAAGCAACACTGCTACATTATTAATGGCTGCCCTTGTAATAAAGCGTTAAAGTACAGGGGATTGAAAGCATAATTAGAAGCATACTAACTCTAAATCTTTTCATTAAGTGAAGCTTCACAGTCGTTTGCTTTGCAATTCCAATTTAGCATTTAGTTTGAAGTTAAAAAGGATAGAACAGAAGAAGCAAGAAATACTGGAAATTCACAAAGTCAGAGGGAAAGAGAACTAATGCTAATTTTCAGCTGTGATCTCTTATACAGTTCTGTTAACTTAATGTTTAGAACTGTTAGCCTGCATAGCATTCCAGTTACTTTGAAGGTTGGAAGAGATCAAAGGGAGGCATGGTGCAGCAGCACTAAAGCCCTGGGGTTCTGAGTTTGATTCTGAGTGGAGTTTGCATGTTTTCCCAGTATGTAGATAATTCATAATTGTGTGGGTCTCCTCCAGGTGCCCTGATTATCTCCCATCGTCCAAAGAAGTGCTGGTAGGTTAATTGGCCACTGTATATTACCTGAGAGTGTGGGGCAGTTGATGGGCAAGTGAGGGAAAATAAACTGGAGGACTACAGGAGAAAGGGAAGGGCAGTGGGACTGATGGGATTGCTATGGAACTGAAGGAGGCTGAGGGGTGACCAGATAGAGGTATATAAAATTATGAGAGGCACAACAACGAACAACATAGAACATAAAACAGTACAGCACAGGAACAGGCCCTTCAGCCCACGATGTTGTGTCAAACTAATTAAAGTAGTAATTAAACACCTAACTAAACTAATCCCTTCTGCCTACACAAACAAGGGTATCCCTCTTCTCTGCATATTCATGTGCCTATCTAAGAGCCTCTGAAATGCCTCCATCATATCTGCCTCCACCATCACCCCTGGCAGTGCATTCCAGGCACCCACCACTCTGTGTAAAACACTTGCCCTGCACATCTCCTTTGAACTTACCCATTCTTCACCTTAAACACAAGCCCTCCAGTATTAGATATTTCGACCCTGGGAAAAAGATTCCAGCAGTCTACTCTATCTATGCTTCTCATAATCTTGTAAACTTTTATCAGGTCTCCCCTCAGCCTCAGCTGCCGCAGACAAAACAACCCAAGTTTGTCCAACCTCTCCTTATAGCACATGCCCTTTAATCTAGGCAGCAACCTGGTAAACGTCTTCTTCACCCTTTTCTAAGCCTCCACATCTTTACTATAATAGGGCGACCAGAATTGAATGCAATAGTCCAGATGTAGCCTAACCAGAGTTTTATAAAACTGCAACATAACTTCCTGACTCTTGAACTCAGTGCCTTGACTAATAAAGGCACACATGCCATACGCCTTCATTACCAGCCTATCAGCCTGTGCAGCCGCATTCAGGGAGCTATGGACTTGGACCCCAAGATGTCTCTTGCCATTAACAGTGTACCCTCCCTTGACATTTGATCTCCCAAAGTGCAAGACAGGGTGATAAATAAGGCTCTTAGCATACTGGCTTCATCAGTCAGGGCAATGAGTATAAGAGTTGAGTTGTTACGTTGGAGTTATACAAGACGTCGATGAGGTTGCGTTTGGACTATTGTGTTCAGTTTTGGACACCCTGATAATAGGTAAGACGCCATTAAGCTGGAAAGAGTGCAGAGGTGATTTATGAGGATGTTTCCAGGATTTGAGGGAGACAGGTTGAGCAAGTTGGGACTTTTTTCAGTGGAGCATAGGAGAATGAGGGGTGATCTTATCGAAGTATATAAAATCATGCGGTGTATAGATATGGTCAATACGCACAGTCTTTTTCCCAGGCTTGGGGAATCAAGAACCAGGTGCGAGGAGAAAGATTTAAAAGGAACCTGAGGGACAACATTTTCACCAAGAGGGTTGTCAGTTAATGGAATGAACTGCAGGTACATTAATAACATTTAAAAAGTACTTGAACAGATACATGGATAGGAAAGGTTTAGAGGGATGTGGGCCAAACACAGGCAAATGTTAGATGGGAATCTTGGTCAGCATGGATCAGTTGAGTCGAAGGGCCTGTTACCTTGTCGTATGACTCTATGACCTCACACTTGCCTGGATTAAACTCCATCTGCCATTTCTCCACCCATAACTGCAACTGATCTATATCCCACTGTATCCTTTGGCAACCTTCTACCCTATCCACAAACCCACCAGTCTTCGTATCGTCTGCAAACCTACTAAACCACCCCTCCAGGTTATCATCCAAGTCATTCATATACATCACAAATAGCAGAGGTCCCAGTACGGATCCCTGCGGAACACCACTAGTCACAGAGCTCCAGCCAAAAGAAGTCCCATTGACCCTTATCCTCTGTCTTCTATGGGCAAGCTGATTCCAGATCCAAACGGCCAAGTCACTGTGGATCCCATGCATCTTAATCTTCTCGATGACCCTACCATAAGGGACCTTGTCAAACACCGAACTAATATCCATGTAGTCAACATCCACAGCCCTACCTTCATCAATCACCTTCATCATCTCCTTGAAAAACTCAATCACATTAGTAAGACATGACTTGTGCTACACAAAACCATGCTGACTGTCCCTAATTAGGCCATGATTTTCCAAATGCTCAAAAACCTTATTCCTAAGAATCCTTTCCAATAGCTCCCCTACCATTGATGTGAGAGTCACCAGTCTATAGTTTCCAGGATGATGCCTATTTCCTTTTTGAACAAAGGAGCAACATTAGCTACTCACCAGTCCTCCAGGACCTCACCTGTGGCTACAGAGGACACAAAGATCTTGGTCAAGGCCCCAACAATCTCATCTCTTGCCTCTCTCAATAACCTGGGGTATATCCCATCAGGCCCTGGGGACATATCCACCTTAATGTTCTTCAAGAGGCACAACACCACCTCCTTCTTTGTCTCAATATGTCCCAGCATATTAGCATACTCCACACTGATCTCGCTATCCTCCACATCCTTCTCCTTGGTAAATACTGATGCAAAGTACTCATTTAGGACCTCGCCCACATCCTCTGCCTCCAAGCACATTTTCCCTCCTTTATCCTTGAGTGGTCCTACCCTCTCCCTAGTTATCCTCTTGCTCTTGATAAGTGGAGCTTCAGCAACGCTCAAGAAGCTCAACACCATACAGGACATAGCAGCTCGCTTGATAGATACACTATCCACAACCATTCACTCACTCCACCACTAGCGCACAGTAGCAGCAGTTTGTACCATCTACAGGATGCGCTGAAGTAACTTATCAAGACCCCTTAGAGAACACCTTCTAAACCCATGATCTCTACCAGCTAGAAGGACAAGGATAGCAAAAACATGGGCACACCACCACCTGGATTTTGCCCTTATTGTGACTTGGAAATTTATCACCTTTCTTTCACCCTTGCTGGGTCAAAATCCTGGAACTCTATGCCTTATAGCTGTCTGCATTTTGGTGCTGTTTTTCCCTTTGTATTTTCCCTTGATATATTTATGTTTGGAATAATTTATCTGGATAGCATGCAAAACAAAGCTTTTCACTGTATCTTGGTACATGTGACACTAATAAACCAATTACCAATTACCCACACCTCAAGAACAGCTCACCACCACCTTCTCAAGGGCAACGAGGGATGGGCAATTGAAACCTATAAAACCCACATCCATTGAATGTATATAAAAAAAATACTGGTTTCAATTAGGTTCTTGGCATTCACTGACTAACTTGCCTGTCTCATTAGTGGAACAGGGAGGAGCAGAGGGATTATGAGAGGCTGGGATTCATCCTGCTCAGCTCCCTCTTACCTTAAAATTTATTATGGGAATGTTGGACCAGGGGAGAAAGCTTATGACAGTTCCATGTACAGTTTTACCTGTCCAAATACCACTACTAATATGTGGGTTCCCTCTCTCTGATCTTGTAAATTAAGTGTTGTGTACTTGGACAACAGTGATAAGATAAGATAACATAAGATATCTTTATTAGTCACATGTACATTGAAACACACAGTGAAATTAATCTTTTGCGTAGAGTATTCTGGGAGAAGTCTGCAAATGTCACCACACTTCCGGCACCAACAACTTCCTAACCTGTACGTCTTTGGAATGTGGGAGGAAACCAGAACACCCAGAGGAAACCCACACAGTCACGGGGAGAACGTACAAACTCCTTACAGACAGCGGCTGGAATTGAACCCAGTCGCTGGTGCTGTAATAGCATTACGCTAACTGCTACACTACTGTGCCCGCAATGAGCAGTGACTATAGATCCACACTGGTTAAGTAAAAACACCATCTTGTAAATTTTCCCTAGGATTTGAGTTTGAAAACTTTAAAGCACAATGATGAATTTCTTCTCATATTGGACTCTTGGTCAATCATATAAAAATGAAGATAAACTTTTCAGCTTTCAGTTTAAAACACTGGGGAGATTTACATCTGACTCATTTTGACAGCTGTTTAAGGCTGCTCCCTATAAACCACTATACCATGGATGAAAAGATAATTGTCTTCGGTTTTCAGTCCTGTTCCTTTCTATTACCTTCTCCAGAAGTGTGGTATAAATGCTAATTCTCTGCAACACGGAATAAAAATACATCATTGGTTTCTTCACATTTGATGCCAACACCCTGCTCTATGTCAACAGCAGCTCATGATATCTATAAATTCACAAGCTGCTTGTCCAACATCAGTACTAGACAGAGTCAAAGAGTCACACATCCAGAAACAAGCCCTTAGGCACACCTTGCCCATGCTGAACTCTCAGTATGTCCATCTACCATTTTTCCACATTAGAACCATATCCTTTTTTACTTTGCCTTATTTGTTTCTGCCTAAATTCTTCTTAAACTTAGTAATGGTATCTGATTCTGACAGTGCATTCCAAATACCAAATATGTGTAAAAAATCTCCTTTAAATCCCCTTCCTCTCACCTCAAACATGTTTATTCAATACCCTACCATAGGAAAAAGATTCTGACTATATATCTATTTTTCTATGCCTTTCATAATTTTATATACTTTATCCCTCACCCTCCTTCGTACCAAGAAAAACAAGCTTAGCCTATCCAATCTCTCCTCTTAACTGAAGTCTTCCTGTGCTGAATCTCCTCTGCACTCTCTCCAGTGCAATCACATCCTTTCTATAGTGTGGTGACCAGAACTTAACACAATATTCCAAATGCAGCATAACCAATGTCTGTAAAGTTGCAACATGACAGTCAGCACCTCTTTCCCAGGGCACCAATGCTCAATACAAGAGGGCATGGCTTTAAGGTAGTGGGTGGGAAGTTCAAGGGAGGTTTTTCACCCAGAGAGTGGTCGGTGCATAGAATCCACTGCCTGGGGTGGTGGTGGAGGCAGATATGTTGGTCAAGTTCAAGAGATTGTTAGATAAGCATATGGAGGCATTTAAAATAGAGGGATATGTGGGAGGAAGGGGTTAGATAGTCTTAGGGGTGGTTTAAAGGTCGGCACAACATGGTGGGCTGAAGGACCTGTGTTGTGCTGTATTGTTCTATGGTTATGACATCTCAACTTTTATATTCTATGCTTCAACCTATGAGAGCAAGCATGCTATATGCCTTCATGTTGATTCGATTCCCGTCTATACAAGAGGGCATGGTTTTAAGGTAGTGGGTGGGAAGTTCAAGGGAGGTTTTTCACCCAGAGAGTGGTTGGTGCATAGAATGCACTGCCTGGGGTGGTGGTGGAGGCAGTGGGTTCGATTCCTGTCGCTGTCTGTAAGGAGTTTGTACGTTCTCCCGTGTCTGCGTGGGTTTCCTCTGGGTGCTCCGGTTTCCTCCCACATTCCAAAGATGTACGGGTAGGTTAATTTGGGTTTAAAATGGGCGGTGCGGACTCATTGGGCCGGAAGGGCCTGTTACCACGCTGTAAATAAAATTAAAAAAGAACATTTCTTGGTGCCCTACCATTTATAGTGTATCTCCTACCCCTATCTGACTTCCAAAATGCATCACCTTGCACTTGTTGGAATTAAATTCTATCTGTCAATACTCTGCTCAATTTCCCATCTGATCCATACCCTACTGTAACCTTAGATAACATTCCTTGCTATCCACAACACCAATTTATGTGTCATCTGCAAATGTACTAATCACACCTCTTATGTTTACATCCATGTAGTTAATATATATCACAAATAACAGAAGTCCCAGCACCGATTCCTGTGGTACAGCATTAGTCGCATACTTCCAATCAGAAAAGCATTATTCCATCACTACCCCCTGCCTCCTATCACCAAGCTAGTTTTGGATCCAATTAGCCAGATTGCATTGGATCCCATGAGCCTTAACCTTCTGGACCAGCCTACTGTGCGGAACCTTGTCAAATACCTTACTAAAGTTGATATAGACAACATTTACCACCCTGCCTTTATTGATCTCTTTTATTACCTCTCAAAAAACTCAATCCATTAGTGGGACAGTATTTCCCCCACACAGAGCCCATGCTGACTATCTCTAATCAGTCCTTGCCTTTCCAAATGTACACAAATCCTGATGCTTACAATTTACTCCAGTAATTTCTCTATAATGTAATATTGATCAGCCTGTTGTTATCTGGCTTTTTTCTGCTGCCCTTCTTAAATAAAGGAACAAAATTAGCTATCCTCCATCTTTAGGTACCTTGCCTGTGGCTTAGAAAGATGCTAAAATCTCTGTAAGGGCTCCAGCAATCTCCTACTTTGCTTCCTATAACATTCTGAGATTGATCCCATCTGGCCCTGGAAATTCATCCATCCTTATATGTTCCAAGACATCTAACACTTGCGCCATCTCAATACCTACATGCTCCAGACAATCAGTGACCAGATTCCTGAAAGTCTCACTGAACTCACATCCTTCTTGGCGAATACAGACAAATTGGTAAATTGCCTCTTCCACCTGTCACCTCCCAGCTTCTCACATCATTCCCACTTCCACCCCTCTCCCCCCACCATCTACCTTCCCCCCTCATCTGTATTCACCTACCACCTGCCAGCTCGTGCTCCTCCCCCTCCCCCCACCCTTTATATTCTGGCTTCTTTTCTCTTTCTTTCCAGTCCTGATGAAGTGTCTCTGCCCGGAACGTTGACTGTTCATTTCCCTCTATAGATGCTGCCCGAACTATTGAGTCCCTCCAGCATTTCATGTGTGTTGCTCCAGATTTCCAGTATCTGCAGTCTCTCTTGTGTCTTCACTGACCAAATATAGGGAAGACCAAAACCAGTGTCTTCATTTCCAGTTGCATTTTCCCACTGTCAAGACACCAATTTCACCCCTCGTCTTGACAGCTGTCTGAAACTAATAATCTTCTGTGTAATATTGGACTGCAAGGCAAGATTTGGATCATATATCTAAGACTTCTGTGAGAGCATCAATTTCTACATCTATAACTTCATCTTGCTTCGGATCATCCACTCCTGAAGCCCCAATCTATATCTTTATTATTTTTAAACTTGACTATTCCATTGCACACTGGACAGTCTCACATCCTCCATTCTCCATAAACATAAATTCATCTAAAACTCAACTCACCCTAAGTCCCTTTCGCCCATCACCCTACTGCTTCTTAACCTATACTCACTTGTTAACCTGCACTCACTTGTTAACCTATAGTCACTTCCAGCAGCTATATCTTTATTTTAAAATGCTAGTTCTTCTTTTCAAGTTCCTGCAAGGCCTCACCTATCCCCTTGTATATAATTTCCTCCAGCCCTATAATCTCCTGAAGAATTTGATTAGCTTATTTGCCTTGTGATCATGGAATTTAAATATTCCAATATTGGAACCATGCCTGCAGCTGCCAAGACTTTAAGCCCTTTCATTCCCTAAGTTTTTCTACTTCTACCCCCATCTTCTTTAACACACTCCTTCAATGTATCTGCTTGACCAACCATTTGGCTGTCTGCCCTAATATTTCCTTATGTGGCTCTGAATCAAATTTTCTGAAGTGTTTTGCAGTGTCAAAAGCAGTTTGCAATGTTAAAGGTTCCAGATAGATACAATTTGTTATTTTAAATTGATTTGCATTGAATTTCTTGTGCAGTGCATCACTGCTTGATATGGGAACTCTAAAGCACAGGAACACAAGAGGCTATGGAGAGTTCCATAATGTCTCTCCCCACCATCAAGGACATCTACAAGATGCAATGTCTCAGGAAGGTGACATCCATCATTAAGGACATTCACCATCCAGGCCATGCTCTCTTTTCATTGCTGCAATCAGGCAGGAGGTACAGGAGCCTGAAGACCCACACCTCAAGGTTCAACAACAGCTTCTTCCCCACTGCTATCAGGTTCTTGAACCAACCTGAAAGACCTCAAACTATATTTCACTCAACTGGTGCTAATGTTATCTTATTCTTGTTTATTATGTCTTGTAAGTTATGTACAATTTATGTTAATTTAAGTTTATGTAATTTATGTCTGTCATGTTTGTAATGTACTGTGCTGCTGCTACAAAAAGCTAATTTTTGTGGCATTTATACCCTGCCTGCATATGCCCATGACAATTAACTTGAACTTGAACAGTGTTGAGGAAACTCAGCCATAATCGGCAGCTGTATGTGAAATGTAGATCTTTCCTTTTTTAAACAGGTGCTCTTTGTAAAGTTAATGATAAAATTCAGGGCATGGTTATGGTATCTAATTTATAGGTCAAATTTCACTTATTATCTGCGTGTATGATACGTCTATCATATAAGTAGACGATTGGTGAGTTATCTGAGATCTTGTTACAGGAGCATTCTGAACCTGTGAGAAAATCAACAGCCAACCTGTAGATGCCTAATAGGTAAGTAGGGATATTTTTCTATCCCCATTTACTTATTAATGTTTAAGCTGAATTTCATTACCTTGTTGCCATCAATCAGCTTATTGCAACGGATTTTGACCTGAGGTGGTAGCAGAAAATAAAATAAATAGGATAAAGGCCAGGCACTCCCACTTGGAGCCTCAGCTTAAAAGTGCATAAAAGGAAACACAAAGATGTCACTTCCTGTGTGAGCTTATTTTGTTTCTTTATTTGTGTCAATCAAAATTTTAGGTCAATGATATAATATGAAATTCAATTCACATACAGCAAGTTAATTTTTGACAAAATTTTGTTAGAGAAAAACAGGCCTATGGCCATGAAAAGAATGGTCTACTTATGTTTTGATGTTGCAAGAAAAGACTGAATGCTGTGCACTGATATGATCACAGTGTAAATATTCCTTCACTTCAAAGAACTTCACTGTTGAACAGGTACTGATAACCCTGCAACATTGCATATAGAATATTTGATGCAACAAACTCTTAAAGGGGATTTTGTTTGTAAAAAAATAAATATAAAATGTTGGAAATGCATAGCAGGTCTGGCAGCATTTACAGAGAGAGAAACAAAGTTAATGTTAATAGAATAAGGGTTTCATCACTATGGCGAATCCAGTGCTTTAACGTCCATTTTTAGTAAATTCCACTGGGTAAACATTTTTTGTTTCCAGTGGGAGAAAACAGTGGCACAGTGGGCAGAGCAGTAGTGCAGCTGATAGGGCCGCTGCATCACAGCTCCAGAGGGTCAGTCTCGACTTCAGGTGTTGACTGTGTGGTGTTTGCATAATCTCCTGGTGACTGCATGACTAGGGTTCCTCCAGGTGCTTCAGACTCCTGCACATCCCAAAAACATGCAGCTTGGTAGGTTAATTGGGCACTGTAATTGCCCATAGTGTGTAGGTGAGTGATATAATCTTGGAGGCAGTGAACAGGAATGTGGGAATAATAAAAAAAGGGATTAATGTAGATTTACTTGATGGTTGACAAAGACTTGGTGGGCTAAAGGCCTGTTTCCATGCTGTATCTCTCTTCAACTCTAATAACCGTGCAGTAATTTTGTCCTTGAGATATTATGATCTTTATTGTGAATGGTCCTTGTAACTTCTGAACAAGGACATTACAGCAATGGTTTAAAATGCTTTTATGTGGGATTTAGAACTCATATTATCAGAGTTTATGGCCTACTTTACTTTATTTCACTTCATCAGCATATCTTTCTATTCCTTTTGTCCTCATGTCCTTACCGAACTTCCCCTGTGGTCAGATATTCCACATTATAACTGCTGTATGAACAAGTAGGATTATCCTGAATTTGCTGCTGATATACATCAGACTAACTTCAGAGAAATGTACAGGGTAGAAGTGGACCCTTTTGGCCGACCTTCTCCAAGCCAGCGGTGTTGCCTATCTACACTAATCCCATTTTCTTGGGTAGAGCTTGTATCCCTCTACTCCTTTCCTGTCCAAATGCACTTTAAACGTTCTACTGATATCTGCCTCCACCACCTCCTCTGGCACCTTGTTCCAAATATTCACCACCCTCTGTGAAAAACTCCCTTAGGTTTCTTTTAAATTTCTCTCCTCTCACTTAAACGCTGTGCCCACTAGTTCTGGAGTCTGTGCCCTGGGAAAAAGATTCTGACTATTTAGCCTATGCCCCTCATAATTTTGTAAACCTGCATCAGAACACCCCTTTGTCTCCTCTGTTCCAGTGAGAACAAAACCAGCCTTTCCAATCTCTCCTTATAATTACAGCCTTCCATTCCAAGCAACAGCCTGGTAAACCTCTTCTGCACTCT
Source organism: Pristis pectinata (assembly GCF_009764475.1). NCBI lineage: Eukaryota > Metazoa > Chordata > Chondrichthyes > Rhinopristiformes > Pristidae > Pristis > Pristis pectinata. The sequence goes on along the minus strand of NC_067414.1, from coordinate 79,427,146 downwards.
CGCTGTTACTACCATTTCCTTCCTAACCAGGACTGCACACAATACTCTAAGTGTTGTCCAACCAATGTTTTGTACAACTGCAACATGATGTTCCAATTCTTATACTCATTGCCTTAGTCTATGAAGTCAAGCATTGTAAGTGTCTTCTTCAGGGAGCTATGGATTTGCATCCCAAGGTCTCTCGGTACATTACGCTTCTAAGGTCCCTGCCATATAATATATATGTCCTAACAGAAGTGTATTACCTCCCATTTGTTTGGATTAAATTCCATCTGCCACCGGTCCGCCCATCTTTTCCAACTGATCTAGGTCCCTCTGTATCTTTAAATATCCTTAGAGTCATATGGTCATGCAGCATGGAAACAGGCCCTTCGGCCCTCCTCACCCATGCCAACTAAGATGCTTATCTAAACTAGTCCCATATGCCTGTGCTTGACCCATATCCCTCTAAACCTTTCCTATTCATGTACGTATCCAAATGTCATCTAAATGTTGCTAATATACCTGCCTCAATCACTTCCTCTGGCAGCTCACTCCATATACATACCAACCTCTGTGTGAAAAAGTTGTGCCTCAGGTTCCCATTAAATCTTTTCCCTCTCACCTTAAACCTATGCCCTCTAGTTCTTGATTCCCCAACCCTGGGAAAAAGACTGAGTGCATTCACCCTGTCTATGCCCCTCATGATTTTATTAACCTCTATAAGATCACCCCTCAGTCCCCTATGCTCCAATGAATAAAGTCCTAATCTGCCAAACTCTCTGTATAACTCAGTCACTCGAATCCTGGCAACATCCTTATAAATTTTTTCTGCTCTCTTTCTAGCTTAATGGCATCTTTCCTATAGCAGGGTGACCAAAACTGAACACAATATTCCAAATGCAGCCTCCCCAGCATCTTGTACAACTGCATCATAACCTCCCAACTTCTATACTCAGTGCTCTGACTGATAACTGCTAGCGTGTCAAAAGCCTTTTTCACCATCCTGTCCACCTGTTGCACCACCTTTAGGGAACTATGTACTTATACTCCTAGGTCCCTCTGTTCTACAATGCTCTCCAGGGCCCTACTGTTCATGTAAGAGCCCGACCTTGGTTTGACTTCTCAAAATGCAACATCCTACACTTATCCGAATACCCTCCCCCTGTTGGCCTTGCCCTTTGCTCTAAAAGAAACATGCAGTGCTTGAACCCACACTATCTCATTTTTAAAATCCTCCTTTTTGTTATCTATGGCTCCACCAAGTTTAATGTCATCTGCAAATTTATTTATCATAACCCCCAGCATTCTCATCCAAGTCATTTATATATATCACAAACACAAAGGACCCAGCACCAATCCCTGTGGTAAATCACTTGTTACATGTTTTCACTTAGCAAAACAACCATCCACTGCCTCAAGATTTTTTTTATAAATTCTCGTCGGGGATAGTGGGGCAGGACTGCACAGGTGTGTGATGTCAGCAGGTAACGCAAGGGCAGTTTAAAAAGCAAACCGCCATATCCAGTGGGCAGCGTCGGAGTGGGCAGGGATTGAGAGGGAGCAGAGTGGTTGGGCTTTGACTCAAGGTGCTTCGGTGCTAAAGGGGTGAGGAAAGGTAGGTGACTTGAGAAAAGGAAGTAGTATGAGTGCGGTTTTCTGTACTCGGTGTCAGATGTGGGAGTTCCCAGAGTCTCCCTGCCTCCGGGAAGGCTACATCTGCACCCAGTGTGTCGAGCTGCAGCTCCTAAGGGACCGTGTTAGGGAACTGGAGGTGCAGCTCGATGACCTTCGTCTGGTCAGGGAGGATGAGGAGGTGATAGACAGGAGTTATAGGCAGGTGGTCACACCGGGGCCACGGGAGTCAGGCAAGTGGGTCACAGTCAGGAGGGGGAAGGGGAAGAGTCAGGTACTAGAGAGTACCCTTGTGGCTGTACCCCTTGACAATAAGTACTCCTGCTTGAGTACTGTTGGGGGAGACAACCTACCTGGGGGAAGCAACAGTGGCAGTGTCTCTGGCACAGAGTCTGGTCCTGTGGTTCAGAAGGGTAGGGAAGGAGAGATGAGAGCAGTAGTGATAGGGGACGCTATAGTTAGGTGGGCAGACAGGCGATTCTGTGGAACAGGAAAGAAACTCGGAAGGAGGTTTGCCTCCCAGGTGCCAAGGTCCGGGATGTTTCAGATCGCGATCAAGATATCCTGCAGTGGGAGGGAGAACAGCCAGAGGTAGTGATACATATTGGTACCAATGACATAGGTAGGAAAAGGGATGAGGTCCTGAAAAAAGACTATAGGGAGTTAGGAAGGAAGTTGAGAAGCAGGACCTCAAAGGTAGTAATTTCAGGATTACTGCCGGTACCACGTGACAGTGAGTATAGGAATAGAATGAGGTGGAGGTTAAATGTGTGGCTGAGGAATTGGACTAAGGGGCAGATATTCAGATTTCTGGATCATTAGGGCTTCTTTTGGGGCAGGTATGACCTGTACAAAGAGGACGGGTTGCACTTGAATCCAAGGGGAGCAATATCCTGGTGGGGAGGTTTGCTAAGGCTACTGGGGAGATTTTAAACTAGAATTGTTGGGGAGTGGGATCTGAACTGGAGAGACTGGGGAAGAGGTGTTTGGCTCTCAAATAGAGAAAGCCAGTAGTAGGTACAAGAGGGAGGATAGGCAGGTGATAGAGAAGGGACGTGCTCAGACTGGTTTGAGATGTGTCTATTTTAATGCAAGGAGTATTGTGAACAAGGCAGATGAGCTTAGATCTTGGACAAGTACTTGGAGATACGATGTGGTGGCCATTACAGAGACTTAGATGGCTCAGGGACTGGAATGGTTACTTCAAGTGCCGGGTTTTAGATGTTTCAGAAAGGACAGGGAGGGAGGCAAAAGAGGTGGGGGAGTGGCACGGTTGATCAGAGATAGTGTCACAGCTGCAGAAAAGTTGGACATCATGGAGGGACTGTCTACGGAGTCTCTGTGGGTGGAGGTTAGGAACAGGAAGGGGTCAATAACTTTACTGGGTGTTTATTATAGGCCGCCCAATAGTAACAGGGATATCGAGAAGCAGATAGGGAAGCAGATCCTAGAAAGGTGTGATAACAGAGTTATTGTGATGGGAGATTTTAATTTCCCAAACATCGATTGGCATCTCCATACAGTTGAGGGGTTTAGATGGGGTGGAGTTTGTTAAATGTGTTCAGGAAGGATTCTTGACACAATAAGTAGATAAGCCTACAAGAGGAGAAGCTGTGCTTGATTTGGTATTGGGAAATGAACCTGGTCAGGTGTCAGATCTCTCAGTGGGTGAACATTTTGGAGATAGTGATCATAATTCTATCTCCTTTACGATAACATCAGAGAGAAATAGGAACAGATGGACGAGAAAGGTGTTTACTTGGAGTAAAGGGAATTATGAGGCTCTCAGGCAGGCAATTGGAAGCTTAAATTGGGAACAGATGTTCTCAGGGAAAAGTACGGAAGAAATGTGGCAAACATTCAGGGGATATCTGTGTGGAGTTCTGCATAGGCATGTTCCAATGAGACGGGATTCACGAGAAGATACAGGAACTGTGGTGTACAAAGGCTATAATAAATCTTGTCAAAAGGAAAAGAAAAGCATACAAAAGGTACAGAGAGCTAGGTAATGTTAGAGATCTGGAAGAGTATAAGGATAACAGGAAGGAGCTTAAGAAGGTAATTAGGAAAGCCAGAAGGAGACATGAGAAGGCCTTGGCGGGCAGGATTAAGGAAAACCCTGAGGCATTCTACAAGTATGTGAAGAGCTAGAGGATAAGATGCAAAAGAATAGGGCCTATCAAGTGCAGCAGTGGGAAAGTGTGTATGGATCCAGAAGCAATAGCAGAGGTACTTAATGAATACTTTACATCAGTATTCACTACGGAAAAAGATCTGGGTGATTGTAGTGAGGACTTGCAACAGGCTGAAAAGCTTGAGCATGTAGATATAAGGAAAGACGTGGTGCTGAAACTTTTGGAAAGCATCAAGTTGGATAAGTCGCCAGGACCAGATGGGATGTACCCCAGGCTGCTGTGGTAGGCGAGGGAGGAGATTGCGGAGCCTCTGGCGATGATCTTTGCATCATCAATGGGGATGGAAGAGGTCCCAGAAGATTGGAGGGTTGTGGATGTTGTTCCCTTATTCAAGAAAGGGAGTAGAGAGAGCCCAGGAAATTATAGACCAGTGAGTCTTATCTCAGTGGTTGGTAAACTGATGGAGAAGGTCCTGAGAGGTAGGATTTATGAAAATTTGGAGAGGTATAATATGATTAGGAACAGTCAGCATGGCTTTGTCAAGGGCAGGTCCTGCCTTACGAGCCTGATTGAATTTTTTGAGGATGTGACTAAATACATCGATAAAGGGAGAGTAGTAGATGTAGTATATATGGATTTCAGCAAGGCATTTGATAAGGTACCCCATGCAAGACTTATTGATAAAGTAAGGAGGCATGGGATCCAAGGGGACATTGCAATGTGGATCCAGAACTGGCTGGCCCACAGAAGGCAAAGGGTGGTTGTTGAAGGGTCGTATTCTGCATTGAGGCTGGTGACCAGTGGTGGACCTCAGGGATCTGTCCTGGGACCCTTACTCTTTGTGATTTTTATAAACGACCTGGATGAGGAAGTGGAGGGATGGGTTAGTAAGTTTGCGGATGACACAAAGCTTGGATGTGTTGTGGATAGTATAGAGGGCTGTCAGAGGTTACAGCGGGACATAGATAGGATGCAAAGTTGGGCTGAGAAGCGGCAGATGCAGTTCAACCCAGATAAGTGTGAAGTGGTTCATTTTGGTAGGTCAAATATGATGGCAGAATATAGTATTAATGGTAGGACTCTTGGCAGTGTGGAGGATCAGAGGGATCTTGGGGTCCAAGTCCATAGGACACTCAAAGCGGCTGCGCAGGTTGACTCTGTGGTTAAGAAGGCATGTGGTGTATTGTCCTTCATCAATCATGGAATTGAATTTATGAGCCGAGAGGTATTATTGCAACTATATAGGACCCTGGTCAGACCCCACTTGGAGTATTGTGCTCATTTCTGGTCACCTCACTACAGAAAGGATGTGGAACCCATAGAAAGGGTGCAGAGGAGATTTTATAAGGATGTTGCCTGGAATGCGGAGCATGCCTTATGAAAACAGGCTGAGGGAACTCAGCCTTTTCTCATTGGAGCGACGGAGGATGAGGGGGGACCTGACAGAGGATATTAAGATAATGAGAGGCATTGATCGTGTGGATAGTCAGAGGCTTTTCCCCAGGGCTGAAATGGTGGCCACAAGAGGACATAGGTTTAAAGTGCTGGGGAGTAGGTATAGAGGAGATGTCAGGGGTGAGTTTTTTACTCAGAGAGTGGTGAGTGTGTGGAATGGGCTGCTGGAAACGGTGGTGGAAGCGGAACGATTGGGTCTTTTAAGAAACTTTTGGATAGGTACATGGAGCTGAGAAAAATAGAGGGCTATGGGTAAGCCTAGTAATTTCTAGGGTAGGGACCTGTTTGGCACAGCTTTGTGGGCCGAAGGGCCTGAATTGTGCTGTAGGTTTTCCATGTTTCTATGTTGCTATATCAACATGCCAATTTTGGATCCATTTTGCCAATGTGCCTTGGATCCTTTATGCCTTAACTTTCTCGACCATGAGGGACCTTTACGAAAGGACATTGTGGGAAGCGAGAAAGGAGATTGTTGGGTTGCCGGCAGAGAATTTTGAATCTTCATTAGCCACAGATGAGGTACTGGAAGACTGGATGATAGCTCCATGACTCGTGCCATGGTGGATAGTGTACAAGATTGCCAAAGGATACAGCGGGATATAGATCAGTTGCAGATATGGACAGAGAAATGGCAGATGGTGTTTAATCTGAGCAAGTGTGAGGTTTTGCAGATTGGGAGATCAAAATGTAAGGGGAAAGTCTACAGTTAATGGCAGGATGCTTAACAGTGTTGACATACAGAGGGATCTTGGGGTCCAAGCCCATAGCTCTCTGAAACTGGTCCATAGCTCTCTGAAACTCTCTGAAAATGCTTGCCTTTGTTAGTTGAGGCATTGAGTTTAAGAGTCAGGAAGTTATGTTGTAGCTTTATAAAACTCTGGTTAGGCTGCATCTGGAGTATTGAATTCAATTCGGGTTGCCCCATTATAGGAAGGATGTGGAGGCTTTGGAGAGGGTGCAGCAGACGTTTATCAGGATGCTTCCTGGATTAGAGGGCATGTGCTATAAGGAGTGTTTGGACAAATTTGTGTTGTTTTCTCTGGAGCGGTGGAGGCTGAGGGGAGATCTGATAGAAGTTAATAAAATTATGAGAGGCATAGATGGAGTAGACAGCTAGTGTCTTTTTCCCAGGCTTGAAGGGTTTAATACTAGACGGCATTCAATTAAGATGAGAGGGAGAAAATTCAAAAGGGGCTGTGTGGGGAAGTTTTTTGCACAGAGAGTGGTGGATGTCTGGAATGCATTACCAGGGGTGGTGATGGAGCCAGATATGACAGAAGTGTTTAACAGGCTCTTAGATAGGCACATGAATATGCAGAGAATGGAGAGTTATGGACCATGTGCAGGCAGAAGGGATTGGTGTAATTGGGCATCATTAACTTAATTAGTTCAGCACAACATCGTGGGCCAAAGGGCCTGTTCTTGTGCTGTTTTATTCTATGTTCTTAAGTTCTAGCAAGAAAACTTCCCATGTCTCCACACTCCTGATCAGGTCTAAATATTATGCAGTGCCATTAGATGAATGCACTTTCAAGCACAGTGTAAATATTAGTAGCAAAATCTCAAATTTCTAGATATGTTGAAATTACATAGGAAATTACAAAGGCCAAACTCAATCAAATAATAAAATAACTCAATCAAAAAATAAACAGAAAGTAAAGCTAGTACCAGGATATGTTCAGATTTTCTTGCATAATAATAATATCATTGCTGTTCCAGACTTGAGGTGGTGACATTAGCAGAAAACAAAAGCAATCATTTGATGGTTATGGTACGTATGATGATGAAAAATTTTGGAGAGGTGAATAACTTGGGTCTCATTAGGCTGAATTCGTACCACAGATAATTGAGGAAAAGCAATTCTGTCATAGTACAATAGCATCATATTTAGACTCGCGAACCTTGGCATCAAAAACAGGATCATAGATCTTCCTTGATATCTCAATGGGAAACTTAGTGGTAGTACAGAGAAGGGGAATTGTAAGGTTCATTCCTGAAAAATGCTGAATTAGTTTCATCAGAGTTGCTGAAATTGCCTTCAGTTCCCTTGAGTCAAACAAAGAATTATCAATTCGCCTTCTACACTGGTCACTGCCTGGTAACCCGTGCACTCATTCTACGATTAATTGAAGACTGGATCTGATTACAATGAACCCCATGGGTGGGAAGCCTGCCAACAGTGCAAATAATAGGATCCCAAGGCAAGCTGGCTAATTGGATCCAAATTTGGCTTGATTATAGGAGGTAGAGGGGAGTCACGGAAAGATGTTTCTCAGATTGGATGTCTGTGACTAGTGCTGTACCACAGGGATTGTTGCTGGGACCTTTATTGTTTGTGATATACATTACCAACTCGGATGTGAAATGTAGGGGTAAACTTGCAGATGACACAAAAATTGGTGGTGCTGTGGATAGTGAGGAAGGTTGTCTAAGGTTGCAGCAGGATATAGATCAGATGGTAAATTCGGCATTGAGCATTGGCAGATGGAATTTAATCCTAACAAGGGTGATGTGATGCATTTTGGGAAGTCAAATAGAGGTAGGGCATATACGGCAAATGGTAAGAAATGAAGGATGAATAGAGAGACCTAAATGTCCAAGTCCAATGTTCATTGAAAGTAGCAACACAGGTCAATAGGGTGGTAAAGAAGGCATATGGCATGCTTGCCTTCATAGGTTGGAACATAAGATGTTGCAACTTCACAAAACATCACTTAGAGTGTTGTCTACAGTTCCGGTCACCACACTATAGGAAGGATATGATTGTGCTGGAGAGAGTGCAGAGGAAATTGGATTGGAGGACTTTAGTTACAGAGAGAGATTGCATAGGCTGGACTTGTTTCCCTGGAGTGAAGGATGCTGAGGGTGACCTGATAGAAGCATCTGAGATTATGAGAGGCAGAGATGGGGTGGATAGTCAAAATCCTTGTTTCCCGTGATGGAGTTGTCAAAAACAAGAACACATAGATTTATGAGGAAGGGTGAGGTTTTAAAGGGGATCTGAGGAGGTAAGTATTTTACACAGAGAGTGGTTGATATCTGGAACATGCCAGAGGAGGTGGCAGAATCAGATACAACGCTAGATTTAAGAAGCATTTAGACAGTCAGTTAAATAGGGAAGTGCAGTGTGAAAGGTCATGGCTGTCACGTGACAGTGACAACACTGACCCCATCTGGTCGGATGACAGCATTGCTCATCGGTTTGGAAGATGCACCACTGTCAATCAAGGTTTGGCTCCACCCCACCCATCAAGTGCACATCTGAACCATTGGCCCATTTAAGCACCTTTGTCCTTGCTGGTACTGAGACATTGGCCCTTTTGAACGACCTGGGCTGGACCACCCAGCCCTTCAGACGTATAAAAAGTGCCACGTGCTTGGTTCTGCTCTTTTGTTCACCTTTGAGGGATGTTGAGGTAAGCTGTGCACTACTTAAGGGTAATTAGTTATGGATCCCTGGGACAAAAGAGCTGATGCTTGCACTGAGTCGGGGGGGAGGTGGGCAGGTGTTGTATTGTTTCTTCCTTGATTTGTTTGTACCCAGTTTGTGTGTGTGTGTGTGTGTGTATGCGTGTGCGCGCACATCTCACCCCTATTGCGATCTCCCCCACGTTCACAATCACCTGTGTGCGTGTGTGTATTGCACCTGTTATCCTGTCCTGTGTTGCCTTTGTGGATAAATCATTTTTAAACTCCAAAGACTGTGTCCAGAGTCCCTGCCCTTTACGACCTCAAAGAACCTTTCTTACAACAGAAAGACATAGAAGGATATGGTCCTAATGCAGGCAAATGGGATTAGTGTAGATGGGCAAAAGGGCCAGCATGGATGTGATGGGCCAAAGGGTCGATTTCTTTGCTGAGTTATGACTCTATGACTTAGTTTAGCTTCACACATATGAGGAGTTGAAAAACTGCAGATAATAAAAATAGAACTAAAAGCAGAAAATTACTGAGAGGGAGAGAATCCCCAGCAGATCAGGTAGCATCTGGGAGACAGAAAAAGTGTTAACATTTCAGATCAATGACTTCCTATTCTTTTAGGACCTACTGACTTTCATGAATTAACCTGCTGTGCATTTCAAGTATTTTCTGTTTTTATTTCATATAAGAAGTTGTCTTGGAGAAGGTACACAGGTGGCTATCACTGCCCAAGACCAGAATAAATTATTGAGGGGGAGGGTGTCGTTCATTGACATTTCCGTACAATTTAACGGTACAGCCTAACTGATTTTCACAACATATTGCCAATGCTCACAACAATCAAAAATGAATATTTTAAAATTGTCACCAGTGTCAGAAAAAAGGAAAAACAAGGCCCCCATGATTGTAAATCATGGTAACAAGTAGTACCATGGCGGTGCTGGATGCATTTAAATTCCAAAACTAGTTCAAAGAAAACTGTCTGAAAGACCACCTGTGTAGATAATGTGATTACCTCCAATGATCAGCCGAACAATGTGTAAATAATTCAAGCCTGAGCATGCACTGAAGGAGAAACTGTTTATAAAAATCTCTATATGTCAGTGCCACAGATGGTTATTACAGATAAGTTTCATTGCAAGTGAACCAGGCTTGTTGACAGAAATTCAGGTGAATCTGTCAGATGAGCAGAATGCAGTCCCTTTCGTCACCTTAGGCATCAAGGTGTTCCACAGCAGTTAGATAGAACATTCTTTCACAGTTTAGTGTAATTCTAAGGGAGAATAAAAACACAAAATTAAAATATCAAAAACAGCAAATAAAACTGTTTAAACATTTGAGAGAAGAGCAGAATGTTATGATGCTGACCAATTTTACAAAGTTTCATCCGGTCCACTAAATAATATAAGTTCAGAACTTCAGATTTTGGAACTGAATCAATGAAGTGATCAGTTTACACCCAGGATTCAAAGTTACCTGTTGCAAAACCAATGAGTTGCACATACCAGGAATGGGCAGAGTCTGTGGCCAAAGTCTAAACTGAAGTAAAATATAAATGTTTGTAAGGTGTGTGCTGTTCAAATCTGAAAACAATTACACGTTAGTAATCATTTATGTAAAAATATTCTCATAATGTAATATCCTGTAGGTTAGTTCAGTACTGAGGGCTGGTACTATAATACTAAATGAAAACCAAAATACTGCAGATGAAATCTGAAATACAAATAGAAAATGTCAGAAGAACTCAGCAGGTGGACAGAGAAACAGAGTGGTGCTGGATGCATTTAAATTCATCCCACTCGTTACCCCTGTACCACTCCCAACCCCTCTCTCCCCTTTCCTCTCTCTAGCCCAGCCCCTCTACCCCCCCTTCCCCCCACCCTTCCACCTCTGGCCCCGACTCCAACCTCTGCCGGGTCTTTAATATCCCCCCTGACCTCTCCCTCTCTGTGTGGTGTATTCTCAGCAAAGGCTTCACCTTCGTACCTCTACGCCCCCCACCTCAACGAATTCCAAACCCATCATGATGGGTTCTTTTTCCACTGTCTCCATCTACCTGCCACCTTCTTCGGTAAGGAGTCCTCTCCCCCGTCTGATGACCTGTTCTCCCGCCTCCAGCCCATCACTTCCACCTGGACTCCACCACCGGGCCTGTTACCTTCCCTGGACCTATTGATAGATAAGTGTCGGAGTGACATCAGCCATCTTGACTTTTCTGTTCCCCTCACCCACTCCAACATCACCCTTCTGAATGCTCTGCTCTCCATGCCCTCCACACCAACCTTGACATAATCATCAAACCAGCTGACAAAGGTGGTGTCTTGATAGCCTGGTGCACTGACCTCTACCTTGCAGAGGCCAGACACCAACTCTTGAACAGTTCCTCCAACCCACCCCAGACCATGACCCCACTGAGGACCACCAGGACATTGTCTCCCACACTATCACTGACCTCATCACCTCAGGAGATCTCCCCTGACAGCTACCAACATGATTGTCCCGCAACCTAGGACTGCCTGCTTCTATCTCCTCCCCAAAATCCACAAGAAGGACTGTCCCAGCAGACCTATTTTGCATGTTCTTGCCTCATGAAGCTTGTATCTTCCTACCAGGACACTATACTGTTCCCCACCCCGCCCCGGTCCAATCCCTTCCCACCTACATCTGTGACACCTCACATGCTCTCCAAATCTTCCATAACTTTAAATTCTCTGGCACGCACAACCTCATCTTCACCATGGACGTCCAGTCCCTATATATCTCCATTCCCTATCATGACGGCCTCACCACCCTCCGCTTCTTTCTTGACCAGAGACAGAACCAGTCCCCTTCCACTAACACTCTCCTCTGCTTGGCTAAACCTGTCCTCACCCTAAACAACTTCTCTTTCGATTCCTCTCACTTTCTACAGACCAATCATGTAGCTATGGGCACTCGCATGGGTCCCAGCTATGCCTGCATTTTCGTTGGCTACATTGAACAGTCTCTGTTCCAAGCCTACTCTGGTCCCACTCCTGACTCTTTCTCTGCTATATCGACAACTGCATTGGTGCCACCTCTTGCACCTGTGCAGAACTCGACAGCTTCATAAATTTCACCACTTCTTTTCATCTGGCTCTCCAATTCACTTGGACTATCTCTGATACCTGTCTCTCCTTTCTCGATCTCTCCATCTCCATCTCAGGTAATTCATTAACCTATCAATCACATAACCTATCTATATCTCTTTGTAGACTCTCTGCATCCTCTGCTACATCTATTTCTTGGTATATTGCTTGTGCCACTGTAATGTTATTATTTGGTGTCCTATAATCAACTCGCACTAGTTATTTTTTCCCTTTACTATTCCTAAGGGCAGGCACGGTAGTGTAGCGGTTAGCGTAACGCTATTACAGCGCCAGAGACCCGGGTTCAATTTCGGCCACTGTCTGTAAGGAGTTTATGTTCTCCCCATGACTGCATGAGTTTTCTCTTGGTGCTTTGGTTTCCTCCCACATTCCAAAGACACATGGGTTAGGAAGTTGTGGGCATGCTATGTTGGCACCGGAAGTGTGGCGATACTTGCGGGCTGCCCCTGGACCACTTCATGCAAAAGATGCATTTCACTGTGTTTTGATGTACATGTGACTAATAAAGATATAGAAACATGGAAACGTAGAAAAACTACAGCACAATTCAGGCCCTTCGGCCCACAAAGCTGTGTCAAACATGTCCCTACCCTAGAAATTACTAGGCTTACCCATAACCCTCTATTTTATTCAGCTCCATGTACCTATCTAACAGTCTCTTGAAAGACCCTATCGTATCAGCCTCCACCACCATTTCCGGCAGCCCATTCCACGCACTTACCACTCTCTGAGTAAAAAACTTACCCCTGACATCTCCTCTATATCTGCTCCCCAGCACCTTAAACCTATGTCCTCTTGTGGCCACCAATTCAGCCCTGGGGAAAAGCCTTTGACTATCTACCCTATCAATACCTCTCATCTTATACACCTCTATCAGGTCTCCCCTCATCCTCCGTCTCTCCAAGGAGAAAAAGCCGAGTTCCCTCAGCCTGCTTTCATAAGGCATGCTCTGCATTCCAGGCAGCATCCTTATAAATCTCCTCTGCACCCTCTCTATGGCTTCCACATCTTTCCTGTAGTGAGGCGACCATAACTGAACACAATACTCCAAGTGGGGTCTGATCAGGGACCTATATAGCTGCAACAATACTTCTCGGCTCCTAAATTCAATTCCCTGATTGATGAAGGACAATACACCATATGCCTTCTTAACCACAGAGTCAACCTGTGCAGCCGCTTTGAGCGGCCTATGGACTCAGACCCCAAGATCCCTCTGATCCTCCACACTGCCAAGAGTCCTACCATTAATACTATATTCCGCCAACATATTTGACCTACCAAAATGAACCACTTCACACTTATCTGGGTTGAGCTGCATCTGCCACTTCTCAGCCCAACTTTGCATCCTATCTATGTCCCTCTGTAACCTCTGACAGCCCTCCAAACTATCCACAACACCCCCAACCTTCGTGTCATCCGCAAACTTACTAACCCACCCCTCCACTTCCTCATCCAGGTCATTCATAAAAATCACAAAGAGTGAGGATCCCAGTACAGACCCTTGAGGTACATTGCTGGTCACTGACCTCCACTCAGAATATGACCTTTCAACAACCATTCTTTGACTTTTTAAAAAATTTTATTAACAACATGGTAACAGGCCCTTCTGGCCCAATGAGTCCACGCCGCCCATTTAAACCCAAATTAACCTACCCATACGTCTTTGGAATGTGGGAGGAAACCGGAGCACCCGGAGGAAACCCACGCAGACATGGGAGAATGTACAAATTCCTTACAGACAGTGACAGGGATCAAACCCTGATCGCTGGTGCTGTAATAGCATCGTGCTAACCGCTAAGCTACCGTCCCACTTCTGTGGGCCAGCCAGTTCTGGATCCATGCTGAAATGTCCCCTTGGATCCCATGTCTCCTCACCTTCTCCATAAGCCTCGCATGGGGTACCTTATCAAACGACTTGCTGAAATCCACATACACTACATCCACTGCTCTCCCTTCATCAATGTGCTTCATCACATCCTCAAAAAATTCAATCAGGCTCGTAAGGCAGGACCTGCCCTTGACAAAGCCATGCTAACTATTTCTAATCATATTATTCCTCTCCAAATGTTCATAAATCCTGCCTCTCAGGATCTTCTCCATCAGCTTACCAACCACTGAGGTAAGACTCACTGGTCTATAAATCCCTGGGCTATCCCTACTCTCCTTCTTGAATAAGGGAACAACATCCGCAACCCTCCAATCTTCTGGAACCTCTCCAGTCTCCATCGACGACGCAAAGATCATCGTCAGAGGCTCCACAATCTCCTCCCTCACCTCCCACAGCAACCTGGGGTACATCTCATCCAGTCTCGGCGACTTATCTAACTTGATGCTTTCCAAAAGTTTCAGCACCATCTCTTTTCTAATATCTACATGCTCAATCTTTTCAGGCCGCTGCATGTCCCCACTACAATCCCCTAGATCCTTTTCCGTAGTGAATACTGACGTAAAGTATTCATTAAGTACCTCTGCTATTTCTTCCGGATCCATACACACTTTCCCACTGCTGCACTTGATAGGCCCTATCCTTTCACATCTCATCTTCTTACTCTTCAGATACTTGTAGAACGCCTTGGGGTTTTCCTTAATCCTGCCTGCCAAGGCCTTCTCATGTCCCCTTCTGGCTCTCCTGATCTCTTTCTTAAGTTTCTTCCTCTTAGCCTTGTACTCTTCCAGATCTCTAACATTACCTAGCTCTCTGTACCTTTTGTATGCTTTTCTTTTCCTTTTGACTAGATTTATTATAGCCTTGGTACACCACAGTTTCTGTATCCTATCATGACTCCCCTGTCTCATCGGATCACGTCTATGCAGAACTCCACACAAATACCCTCTGAATATTTGCCACATATCTTCTGTACTTTTCCCAGAGAATATCTGTTCCCAATTTAATCTTCCAATTTCCTGCCTGAAAGCCTCATAATTCCCTTTACTCCAAGTAAACGCCTTTCTAGTCTGTCTGTTCCTATATCCCTTCAGTGCTAACGTAAAGGAGATAGAATTATGATCACTATCACCAAAATGTTCACCCACTGAGAGATCTGACACCTGACCAGGTTCATTACCCAATATCAAATCAAGCACAGCCTCTCCTCTTATGGGTCTATCTACATACTGTGTCAAGAAATCTTCCTGAACACACCTAACAAATTCCACCCCATCTAAACCCATCACTGTCTAGAGATGCCAATCGATGTTTGGGAAATTAAAATCCCCCATCACAACAACTCTGTTGTTCTCACACCTTTCTGGGATCTGCTTCCCTATCTGCTCCTCAATATCCCTGTCACTATTCAGCGGCCTATAAATAACACCCAATAAAGTTATCGACCCCTTCCTGTTCCTAACCTCCACCCACAGAGACTCCGTAGACAATCCCTCCACAACGTCCACCTTTTATGCAGCCGTGACACTATCTCTGATCAATAGTGCCACTCCGCCACCTCTTTTGCCTCCCTCCCTGTCCTTCCTGAAACATCTAAAACCCAGCACTTGAATCAACCATTCCTGCCCCGGAGCCATCCAAGTCTCCGTAATGGCCACCACATCATAGCTCCAAGTATCGATCCAAGCTCTAAGCTCATCCGCCTTGTTCACAATACTCCCTGTGTTAAAATAGACACATCTCAAGCCTGTCTGAACACTTCCCTTCTCTATCACCTGCCTATGGTACTTACTCCTGGCTTCCTCTATTTGAGAGCCAAACACCTCTTCCCCAGTCTCTCCAGTACGGATCCCACTCCCCTACAATTCTAGTTTAATTCTATTTATCTTGTTCATTATGCACCGACATCTTCTACAAACCCACAGATGCCCACAGCTACCTTGATTACAGCTCCTCTCACCCTGTCTCTTGCAAGAATGCTATACCTTTTTCTCAATTTCTCTGCCTCCGCTGCATTGCTCCCAGGATGAGGTTTTCCACTCCAGGACATCAGAGGTGGCCATCTTCTTTACTAACCGCGGCTTCCCTCCTACTGTGGTCAAGAGAACTTGCACACTCATTACTGCCATATCCCACACCTCCGCTCTCACTCCCACCCCTCCCAGACCCAACAGGGATAGGGTCCCCCTTGTCCTCACGTTTCATCCCACTAGCCTACGTATCCAACACATCATTCTCCGCCACTTCTGCCATCTCCAACAGGACCCCACCACCAAGCATATCTTCCCCTCCCCACCCCTTTCAGCCTTTCATAGGGACCACTCACTCAACGACTCCCGAGTTCACTCCTCCCTCCCCACCCACCCCACTCCCACTCCCACCCCAGGGATTTTCCACTACCCCCACCATAGGTGTAACACCTGCCCCTACACCATTTCCATCCAGGGACTCAAACAGTCCTTTCAGGTGAGACAGAGATTCACTTGCACCTCCTCTAATATCATCTACTGCATTCGGTGATCCAAGTGTGGCCTCCTCTACATTGGTGAGACCAAACGCAGACTAGGTGACTGTATTGTAGAACATCTATGCTCCATCAGTAAACCACGATATGCATCTCCCCATTGCCAGTCACTTCAACTCCCCCTCCCACTGTATCACTGATATGTCAGTCCTCAGCCTCCTCTACTGCCAGGAGAAATTCAAACACAAAATGGAGGAACAGCACCTCATTTTCCGTCTGGGACTTCACAGCCTAATGGGATGAGCATAGAATTCTCCCACTTTAAGTAAACCAACACCCTCCCCCCAACCTTGCCTCTTCTTTTCTTCCCTTTCCTAGCCCAACTCTTTTTTTCTCCTCACCATTTTTTCTCTCCTTTTCCTCTCCTCCTCTCCCCTCCCCCCCCACATCTGCCTGTCACTATCTCCTACCTACATCTACCTATCACCACCTTGTGCCCACCCTGCCTTCCCTCTCGTCCACCTATCACTGCCCTGATTTTCCATCCTATATATTGGGCTTCCCCTTTTCCTTTCTTCAGTCCTGAAGAAGGGTCTTGACCCGAAATGTTGACTGCCTGCTTTTCTCCATGGATGCTGCCTGACCAGCTGAGTTCCTCCAGCATCTTGTTGTTTTTATCTCTAAGTTTCTTTGTTTCTCTAAGTTCCAAAGACCAACTGTGAGGACCCTTCATCAGAACTGGTAAAAATAGAAAAGAAATTAGTTTTAAGAGTCTCATTGCGGTCAAATGTTACATGCATCCTCATACCTTTCTTTGGACTATGAATTCCATCACTGAACACCAAACATTATTCTGACAGCCATCATCTTCTGGAAGCCCCTGGCTACATTGGCCATTGACCTGGATGATACATTGCCTATGGGCTGGGTCATTGAGGAGAAAAATCCCGTTTGGTTGAAGCAAAACAAGGTGCATATATCCAACATTATCCTGCCTTAGGGGAAACCTGCAATCCTTGTGAAGCTGCACGTTTGTTTTGCCTGCTGTTTTCTCAGAGAAAAGAATGAAATGGGAAATTTTATTCTTCAAAGCATAAGAAGCCCCCCACCCCTCCCCTCCCCCCTTCACAGCAGTGCTTGGCAAACTGAGATGTTGCATTGAACTAACCGGACACATAACCTGCCTGGTCCCTGATGTGGCTCTGCATGCTAAGGGGGGTATCTACTAACACACTGGGATTAACTATTTGGTGCAGAAATCTTGAAGTCAGGGTTGTTCAGCACCTGGCACAACATATCTGTTAAAGAACTCAAGAACGAACCAGGCACAGTAGTGTAGCGGTTAGCGTAACAATATTACATCGCCAGCGACCCAGGCTCAATTCCAGCTACTGTCTGTAAGGAGTTTGTACATTCTCCCCATGTCTGCATGGGTTTCCTCTGGGTGCTCTGGTTTCCTCCCACATTCCAAAGATGTACAGGTTAGGAAGTTGTGGGCCAGAAGCATGGCGACACTTGCGGGCTGCCCCCAGAACACTCTATGCAAAAGGTGCATTTCAGTGTGTGTTTTGATGTACATGCGACTAATAAAGATATTTTATCTTAAACCTTGTAGAGTTGTAACAATAACTAGTAAAAAATCAAGCAGCAACAATCTTGAATGTAGTTGATAGCACTTTGAATAGCCTTGCTGTGGTTGGGTTGGGAATGGTCCTTTCTGTTCCTTTGTGTTCAACTGTGCATGGTCAAATCAGAACATTCGAGGAGCACTTATCATCAATATCAAATAAGTATTACCAAGATCAACATCAATGATGAAATTCACTATAACCCTCAGTGCCAGCACAACTATTAGTTGATTGAGAAATGGGGTGTTTAAAAATCAAGACCTCAGATGAGGCACAAAATTCATGGTCTACTGGGAAGCAGTGACCCCTGTCCTCCCATATGCTTCTGAGACCAGGACTACTCACAGCACTCACCTCAAGGCACTTGAAAGATAACACGAATACATTCACCACAAAATCCTCCAAATTTGCTATGATGATAAGTGGACCAATGTCAATGTCCTTTCCAAGGACAACTTCACCAGCACTGAGGTGCCCACTCAGCTCTGCTGGGCAGGTTGAGTTGCTTGCATGATTTCTGAAAAAAAAAGCGCTCTGTTCTAAGATAACCAGGCAGACAGAGCAAAAGATTAAAGGGTGTGCTCATAGCCTTCTTGAAGAAATGGTACTGACTCCTGGGAATCTCTGGCCTCTGATTACTCAAAGTGAAAATGGAGCATTCAGAATGAACATAGAACATAGATCATTACAGCACAGTACAGGCTCTTTGGCCCACAATGTTGTGCTGACATTTTATCCTGCTTGAATATCTACCTAACCCTTCCCTCCCAAATGTTAACCCTTCCCTCCCATTTCTCTATCATTCATGTGGCTATCTAAGAGTCTCTAAAATGTCCCTAATGTATCTGCCCCCAAAACCTCTGCCGGCAGTGCGTTCCATGCACCCACCACTCCGTGTAAAAAAAAAACTTACCTCTGACATCCCCCTTGTACCTTACTCACAATCACCTTAAAACTATGGTACTGAGAACTTTGGGGCATTGCATCAGGAGCACACTGAGGGCCAATGTACCACCTGCAGAAAAAGCACACCACCTCTCAAACCATCCACCCACCTGCTCCATCTGTGGAAGAGCCTGGGGGTCCCACATTTGACTCATGAGTCACTCCAGAAGCCACAATCTATCATCTATCCTGAGGGATTGCTGCGAAGAAGAGTACTCTCATCAGTATGATGTCATTAACAACTCATGTCAGAATTGTGCACACTTGTAACAAGTTTGAGTAGAAAATTAAGTTATTATCAAATACACATAACAGACATTGTAGTTTTATTTAAGCTAATACTGCACCCTTATCATTTTGATGGTATAATGATCTGACAAATTTAAAAGACAGCAGAAATATACATCAATGTATCAACATAAAAGGCAGGTCAATGACATGTTAGTGCTGTGAAGAATGAGTCATAATCCTAGTCTTTTAGTATGTGCCACAATGAATAGAACAAGTTATGAGTGAACATTTGGTGCAAAGGCTTAGAAGTTGTTTCCATCAAGTGGCATGAATGGGGTGTTGTGTGAATTGATGGACACGAAAAGATCTGGATGGTGGCATGTTTATGGAAGAAAGGAGGAAGATACATGATTATCCTGTCCAACAGCAGCATGAGCGCCTCTTGCAGATTTCAACCCCTGAATCTCTGCAATCTCTTCGTACTCCTGCCAACCTCAATCTCTTGGCAAACAATGGGGTTCTACACAAAGAGGCTCCTTACCAGGAAATGTCGCAGTGCATACTGTAATCTGCCAGATCCTATTAGGATAATGATGCTCAAGATCAAGTATATCTTGAACCTGTAATGAGTTGATACAATGCACTGGTGTTCAACAGGTGGCACGGGAAACCTCATAGGTTTTACTGTTCATGGCTACAGGAGATTGGGTGGCATGGTGATACAGTTAGTAGAGCTGCTGCCTCACAGCTCCAGCAACCTGGGTTACATCCTGGCCTTTGGTGCTATCTGTGTGGAGTTTGCACATTCTCTCTGTGAGCGTGTGGGTTTCCTCCAGGTTTTCCAGTTTCTTCCCACATGAAAATGTGTGGATTGGTAGGCTAATTGGCCACAGTAAATTGCCCCTTGTGTGTAGATGAGTGATAGATCTAGGGGAGTTGATGGAAATGTGGGGAGAATAAAATTGGTTAGGGTAGGATTAATGTAAAATGTGTTCTTGATGTTCAGCAGGGACTTGGCAGGCTGAATGTCCTGTTTCTGCTCTGTATCTCTGCAGATTGTATGGCTCCAAGATAGCATTCTAACAATTAGCAAGAAACTTGTCATCCTGCTTAAAAGGTTGTGAATCTTGCAGATTGTCTTAGTTTTAGAAAAATGTGGCATTTTTTATTTTTGTATATGTGACAAGTCTACGTGGTATTTATAAATTTGTTTTCTAAACCCATTAATTACACTAAACATAGTGGAGATGTGGTCTGCTTATGGGCATTACCAGTATCATTTTCTGACTGGATGTAAGAAAATGTTTGAATATGACCCAAGTATAACTCTAGCTGTGGGTAAGCAACAAAGAAATGTCACTAGTTAGTAGTCCCAGACTACCAAAATAGAAATACGATTTTAACAAAATATCTTTTTGTTTAGACCAGGAGCGGTTTAATAGCATTTATTCTGTCATTGAGGTTTTCCATATTATTTTCAGTTCTTTGTTTACCAATGTAGTTAAATTTTTTTTCTATGTAGAACATAGAACATAGAACAGTACAGCACAATACAGGCCCTTTGGCCCATAATGTTGTGCCAACCTTTAAACCTCGCCTAAGACTATCTAACCCCTTACTCCCACATATCCCTCTATTTTAAATTCCTCCATATGCTTACCTAGTAGTCTCTTGAATTTGACCAATGTACCTGCCTCCACCACCGCCCCAGGCAGCACATTCCATGCCCCAACCACTCTCTGGGTAAAAAAACCTTCATCTGATATCTCCCTTGAACTTCCCACCCATTACTTTAAAGCCATGCCTCTTGTTTGTTTTTCAGAATATCTCTTATGTATTTGTTCTCTTAGTTTTCTTTTGTCATACATCATTCATTCTGGAAGTTTGCCATTTGAAAACCTAGGATTCTACCATCAGAAGCTCTCAACATGTTGGGTTTTTCCAAAGTAACTTCTGTGCAGAACACTAAGAATAGTGCTTGAATGGCTATAATCAGCAGCATCCCCACAGTTTGGGCAGATAAACATCACCAGTTTTAACAAAGTGTTAAGAATACTAATTCAATGTTTTTTTGTCTATATTGATTTCAACTTGAACAGGTTAGAATAATACACAAAAAGTGCTGGAGGAATTCAGCAGTTCAGGCAGCATCCATGGAGGGAAATAAACAGTGGAAGTTTTGGGCTGAGACCCTTCATCAGGACGGGAAAGGTAGAGGGCAGAAGCCAGAATAAGAAGGTGGGGGTGGGGGAGGATCACACGCAGGATCTCTCTGAAGACTGACAAAATATTCAGTTGCGTCTCAGAAAGGTAAATTGCTCCTCCTACTGTTGAGGCCGAAATTGCATTTTCCTGAGATCCTGCTCGTATCTGTGGCCATTAGGGAAGATGTATGAGGATTGCATTTTGATTGACAGCTCAATTGTACCTGGAATGAAAATGCGTGACTTGTGAAATAAGGAAAAGAAGAAACATAAGTTTGATTTATTATATTTAATTCCTTCAGCCTCAGTTGTGTTCTACTTGAATCTCTGCTCAGGATTCTCAAAGTAGAAAAACATTTCTCAGATGATTAAAAACAAAATCACTGTATTATCAATCAATGTATGGGGCTGATCAGTGTGGTCTTAACTTTAATACACCTTATCAATTGTGATAGAACATAGAAAAGGCCCTTCGGCCCAAGATGTCTGCAGCAAACTACAATGCCAATTTAAACTAATCCCATCTGCCAACATGTGGTTTATATCACTCTCTTCTCTGCCTGTTCATGTGCCTGTCTAAATACTTCTCAAATGTCAATATCGTATCTGCTTCCCCCACCTTGCCTGGCAGTGCATTCCACACACCTACCACTCTGTGTAAGAATTTGCCTTGCAAATCTCCTTTAAACTTTTCCCTCCTCACCTTAAATCTAGGCCCTGTATTTGACATTTCCACCCTGGGAAAAAGACTCTGACCATCTACCCCATCTACGCCTCTCATAATTTTATAAACTTCTATCAGGTCATCCATCAGCCTCCGATGCTCCAGCAAAAACAACCCAAGTTTGTCCAACTTCTCCTTATGGTTAATACTCTCGAATCCAGGCTACATACTGGTGAATCTCTTTTGTGGTCTCTCCAAAGCCTCCACATCCATCCTGTAATGCAGTGACCAGATCTGTACACAATACTCCGAATGCAACCTAACCAAAGTTTTATAGCTGCATCATGACTTCCCAAATTTTATCATCAATGAACATTTTTATGAAGGTAAATATCACACAAAAATTAATTATTAACCAAATCCATCTATGAATTAACTTTGGAACATTAACTTATACCTGAATTCTGATAACTTGTGAATGATTATCATTTTCCTTGTTGGTTTTTGACCAATGTAAGCACATAGTATGAACCAATATATCAAGTGTAACCTTAGCAGATGAAAATGAAAAAAAATTCTGAAAATGCTTATCAGATCAAGCAGCATCTGTGGATAGAGAAACATTTCAATGGTTGAGGGCTTCAAGCTGAAATATTAAATCTGTCTGTCTTTTTCTCCCTCTTTCTCCACAAATGTTAGATGTCCTGTTGGGTAATTCCAGCATTTTCTATTTCTAACCTCAGTCAGCGTCATTTGAAAGGTCATTTGCCATCAACCACTATTGCAATTACTTGTGTCTATTGAAAAATAGTATATAAGTGGGAACTGTTACTTCTAGAAGCACCCAAGGTTTATTCAGAAAGAGAATAAATCTTTTGTTTACATATGAAATGTGCATAATTTAACTTCAAGTCTTTCAAAAGCTGCAATGAATTATTTAATTAACAATCACCAAACTAATCAACCATTTCCGCATATTTCTAATTTCCTGTCACAACTGATAATTTTGCTACATCAGATTTACATTTTTCATTTATTATTTGTCCTGGTAAGGATCTGTCATTACTTCAAATATTAGCATATTTCTGATCAAGATTTGTTATCATCTTTAAGATTATAACCAATACAGAAGTAGCCTTGTGCTAAATGTGGCTGAGCTGCAGCACTCTGGGCTCATGAAAGAAATTCATAAGGATCAAACCTCACTCTAAAAATTGAAAAAAATAATTCAGCTGACAATTTGGTGCCATACTAGCAGAATATTGTACTATCAGAAGTGTCATCAATAAAGTCAAAGTTGAGTTTATTGTCATATGCACAAGTACATGTATGCACAGGTGCAATGAAAAACTTACTTGCAGCAGCTTCACAGACACACAGCATCAGATGAGCAGCATTCACAAGAAAAACATAAATTAAACATAAATTGTGCACAATTTTTACAAGAAAGAACACATTTCAAACAAAAAAAGTCCACTGTAGTGCAAAGTGGTCATAGTATTGTTATACTGAGTTAGTGATTAGGGTTGTGCAGGTTCATTCAAGAACTGAATGGTTGAAGGGAAGTAGCTGTTCTTGAATCTGGTGGTGTGGGACTTCAGGCTTCTGTACCTCTTGCCCGATGGTAGTTGCGAGAAGATGGCAAAGCCTGGATGATGGGCATCTTTGACGACAAATAGAGTCATAAAGTCAGAGAGACATACTGCACAGAAACAGGCCTTTCAGCCCAACTGGTCCCTGCTGATCAAAATTTCCATCTAAGCTAGTCCCATTTGCTCGTGTTTGGCCAATATCCCTCTAAACCTTTTCTATTCATGTACCTGTCCAAGTACCTTTTAAATATTTTTAATGTACCTGCCTCAGCCACTTCCTCTGGCAGCTCATTCCATATACTGACCACTCTCTGGGTGAAAAAGTTACCACTCTGGTTCCTATTAAATCTTTCTCCTCTTACCTTAAACCTATGCCCTCTAGTTCTTGGAGACACAAGAGACTGCAGATACAGGAAATCTGGAGCAACACACAAAAAGCTGGAGGAACTCAACAGGTCAGGCAGTATCTATGGAAGGAAATGGACAGTCAAAGATTTGAGTTGAGACCCTTCATCGGGACTGGAAAGAAAGAGGGATGATAGCCAATATAAAAAGGTGGGGGGAAGGGGTGGAGCAAGAGCTGGCAGATGGATCCAGGTGAGGGGGGTGAGAGTGGAATGATGTAAGAAGGTGGGAGGGCTGATGAAGATGGAATCTGGTAGGAGAGAACAGAAGACCAAGAAGGAAAGCAGGTGAGGAGGGGAACTGGAGGAAGGAATGTGTGGGTGATGGGCAGAGCGAGAGGGTGGGGAAGGGGAAAGAGAAGGGGTGATGGGGGCTGGTGGGATAAGGGGCAAAAAGAGGACAGAGAGGAGTGGTTACCGGAAGTTAGAGAAACCGATGTTGATGCCGTCGGGTTGACAACTACCAAGGCAGAATATGAGGTGCTCTTCCGCTAATATGCATCTTGCCTCAACTTGGCAGTAGAGGAGGTCATGGACAGACATGTTGGTGGGGGAATGGGAAGTGAAATTAAAATGGGTGGCCTCCGAGAGATCCTGGTTGGTACAGCGGATGGAGTGAGGGTGCTCGACAAAGCAATCATTTATTCAATCTGAGTCTCACCGATGTAGAGGAGGCTGCACCGCATCGAATAAATGACACCAATGGATTCACATGTGAAGGACTGCCTCACCTGGAAGGGTGTTTAGGGCCCTGGGTGGTGGTGAGGGAGGATGTGTAGGGGCAGGTGTAACCCTCTGCATGGTTGCAGGGATAAGTGCCTGGTGGGGGAATTGGTGGGGAGGGATAAGCAGACAAGGGAGTCACAGGGAGAGCAATCCCTGCAGAAAGCAGTGCAGGGAGCTTGGTGGTGGGATCCCCTTGGAGATGGCGGAAGTTGCAGAGAATGATATGTTGGATGTGTAGGCTCATGGGGGGATAGGTGAGGACTAGGGGAACTCTATCCCTGTCATGTCTGTGGGGGGGGGGGGGGTGGTGGGTGGAATGGGGTGAGGGCAGACATCCAGGAAATAGAAGAGATGCGGGTGAGGGCTGCACTGATAGCAGTTGGGGTGGGGGCGGGGAACCCTGTTTTCTGAAAAAGGAGGATGCCTCGGATGTCCTATAGTGGAAGGTCTCATCATGAAAACAGATGTGGCGGAGACAGAGGAACTGAGAAAAGGGACTTGTGTGCTTGCAAGCAACAGGGTGGGAAGAGGTGTAGTTGAGGTAACCATGGGAGTCAGTGGGTTTGTAGAAGATGTCAGTGGATGATCAGGTGCAGGAAGCAGCACCAATGCAGTCGTCAATGTAGCGGAGAAAGAGTTGGGGAGCGGAGCTCGACAATTTCATCAGCTTCACTATCAACTTCCACCCCGCCCTCAAATTCACTTGGTTCACCTCTGACATTGTGGCAGTCACCGAGTCATGGCTTTATGATGGATGTGATTGGGAAGTGAATGTCCAGGGGACAACAGTGTATAGGAAGGATATGCAGGTAGGCAGAGGGGGAGGTGTGGCCATGATGGTTAGTAGTGATATAAAATCAATAGAAAGGAAGGACATTGGGTCAGAAGAGGTGGAATCCTTATGGGTGGAGCCAAGAAATAGCACGGGTAAAAGGACAATAGTAGCAGTCATATATAGGCCCCCTAATAGCAGTCAGGAAGTGGACGATAAGTTGCAGTTTGAGATAGAAAAAGCGTGCCAGAGTGATAATGTGAAAATAATTATGGGGGATTTTAACATGAAGGTGGACTGGGAAATCCAGCAAGGCGGTAGAGCTCAGGAGAGTGAGTTTGTGGAATGTCGAAGGGACGTTTTTCTGGAGCAACTTGTTGAAGAGCCCACCAGGGGATCGGCTGTTTTGGATTGGGTGCTGTGTAATGAACCGGAGGTGATTAGGGAACTAAAGGTAAAGGAACCACTGGGAACCAGTGATCACGATATGATTGAGTTCAGTTTTAAGTTTGAGAAGGAGAAGCTGATAACTGGTGTATCGATATTTCAGTGGAACAAAGGAAATTACAATGGTATGAGAGGAGTTGGCCCAAATTGATTGGAAGAGTAAGCTAGCTGGAGGGACGGTGGAGGAGAAATGGAAGGAATTTCTATAGGAAATAAGGAAAATGCAGGATAGATATATTCCAAGAAAAAAGGTTTTGAATGGAAAAAAGGCACAAATGTGGATAACAAGAGAGGTGAAGGCTAAAATAAAAGCAAAAGGGGCGGCGTACAAAGAAGCAAAAATTAGTGGGAAAACAGAAGACTGGGAAGCTTTTAAAAACCTGCAGAGAGAAACTAAGAAGGTTGTTAGGAAAGAAAAGATGAATTATGAAAGGAAGTTGGCGGATAACATTCGAAAGGATACTAAGAGTTTTTTTAAATACATAAGGAGTAAAAGAGAGACATGGGTTGATATAGGACCAATTGATAATGGTGCAGGAGATATTATAATGGACGATAGAGAGATGGCAGAGGAATTGAATGAATATTTTGCATCGGTCTTCACCGTGGAGGACATCAGCAATGTGCCGATTAGTCAGGAGTCTCACGAAATGGAACTGAGTTCAGTTAAGATTACTAGGGAGAAGGTGCTAGGAAAACTAAATGGGCTAAAGACTGATAAGTCTCCCGGACCGGATGAGGTGCATCCCCGGATTCTGAAGGAGGTGGCTTTAGAGATAGCGGAGGCATTGGTGATAATTTTCCAGGAATCGATAGATTCCGGCATGGTTCCGGAGGACTGGAGGGTCGCAAATGTAGTTCCGTTGTATAAGAAAGGTGGGAGGCAGCATAAAGGAAATTACAGACTTATTAGTCTGACGTCAGTAGTGGGAAAATTATTGGAATCTATCCTCAAGGATGGGGTTACGGAATACCTAGAGGCGCAAGGCAAGATAGGTCCTAGCCAACATGGTTTTGTGAAGGGAAGATCCTGCCTGACCAACCTATTGGAGTTTTTTGAAGAAATCACAGGTAGGGTGGATAAGGGAGAGGTGGTAGATGTTGTGTATTTAGACTTTCAAAAGGCCTTCGATAAGGTGCCTCACAAGAGACTGATTAATAAGATGAGAGGTCATGGAATTACGGGTAGGATAACAGAATGGGTGGAGCATTGGCTGGTTGACAGGAATCAAAGAGTGGAAATAAAAGGATCTCGTTCTGGTTGGTTATCGGTTACTAGTGGTGTGCTGCAGGGGTCGGTTTTGGGACCGCTCCTTTTTACCTTGTACATTAACGATTTGGATAATGGAATAAATGGTTTTGTGGCTAAGTTTGCGGATGACACCAAGATAGGTGGAGGAGTAGGGAGTATTGAAGAGATAGGAAGGTTGCAGAGGGACCTAGACAGTTTAGGAGAATGGGCAAGGAAATGGCAGATGAGATTCAATGTTGAGAAATGTGCAGTTGTACACTTTGGAAGCAGAAATAAGCGGGCAGATTATTATCTAGAAGGAGAGAAAATTCAACGTACAGAAGTACAAAGGGACTTGGGGGTACTCGTGCAGGATACCTTAAAGGTTAACCACCAGGTCGGATTGGTGGTAAAGAAAGCAAATGCTATGTTGGCATTCATTTCGAGAGGTATAGTGTATAAAAGTAAGGAAGTGTTGCTGAGGCTCTACGGGGCACTAGTGAGGCCTCATTTGGAATATTGTGCGCAGTTTTGGGCCCCACATCTTAGGAAGGATGTGCTGACGTTGGAGAGGGTTCAGAGGAGATTTACGAGGATGATTCCAGAAATGAAAGGGCTTACGTATGATGAGCGTTTGTCGTATGATGAGCGTTTGTCGGCTCTTGGACTGTACTCACTGGAGTACAGAAGGATGAGAGGGGACCTCATAGCGACATTTAAAATGTTGACAGGAAAGGACAGAGTAGATGTGGCTAGGCTGTTTCCCTTGGTGGGTGAGTCCAGAACCAGAGGGCACAATCTTAGAATTATAGGGTACAGTTTCAAAACAGAGATGAGGAGAAATTTCTTTAGCCAGAGGGTGGTGAAATTGTGGAACTCCTTGCCATGTACAGCAGTGGAGGCCAGATCAGTGGGGGCGTTCAAGGAGGAGATAGATAGATATCTAAATAGTCAGGATATCAAGGGATATGGGGATAAGGCCGGAAATTGGGATTAGAATAGGTTTTTTCTCCCCATTCCCCATTTCTCATTTCTTTTTTCCCTTTTCCTTGGAGCAGACTCGATGGGCCGAATGGCCTGCTTCTGCTCCCTTGTCTTGTGATCTTGTGATCTTGTGACACCTCTCTCCCCTTTCTTGATCTCTCTGTCTCTATCTAGGTAATCCTGCAGTCTCAAAATCACTTATTTTGGCACCAAATTTTGACCCAGATGTGGTGGTTTTCAATGTGTAAATCTTTTCCTGGGTAGTGCTAATATAAGCCCTGCCACTAAAACTGCTGGAAAGAACCACCAAACCCCTTGCTTATCCAGGGCACAAAATTATCAAAACACTGTGAATGATTCTGAATGTTTCATGAATTCAAAAACATTACAAATCTGTTAAAAAGTAATCTGGCCGTTAAAAACAATCAAAAGTTTTTTAAAATGTTAAAAATTTTAAAACTGGCTTTAAAGTAATGGGTGGGAAGTTCAAGGGAGACATTAGAGGGAGGTTTTTTACCCAGAGAGTGGTTGGGGTGTGGAATGCGCTGCCTGGGGTGATGGTGGAGGCAGGTACATTGGTCAAGTTCAAGAGATTGCTAGATAAGCATATGGAGGAATTTAAAATAAAGGGATATGTGGGAGGAAGGGGTTAGATAGTCTTAGGCGAGGTTTAAAGTTCGGCATAACATTGTGGGCTGAATACTGTACTGTTCTATGATTCTATGAAAACATATTAATAGTTTAAAATAGATCTTAAAGTACAAACACCTTAATTCCTCCTAATTGTTCACCTCCATTGAAATCATTGGAGAGTTTCTTGTGCCAGGTCAGCCTGGGCAGGTTGCTTGGGCAGATTCCCATTGTGAGTAGTAAGAAAGTGGCATCATTTTGCTCTCTGGCATTAGATTATATAAAGAACTGTTAGGACTTCCCCACAAAATCTGGCACATTCAGCTATCGATTGAACAGATCTACAAAATTAAACAAAGATTTATAAACTAAGATCAATATTCCCGACAAGGTATTCAGTTATGCCTCTGACATCCCCCACTTATCCCATCTATATGGAGTTGTTTTATGGATCGTGGCTTTTCACCATCTTTGGTCACCCACACTTTCTTCTTCCTGCTCCTCCTTTCTGATGCTCACCATTTCTCACCACCACCACTACTTTTTCCTCTAGTAATGCCATTTTGATAATAGTTTTCCCCACATATTTGTCCAGTTTCCATTGAACAAGCCCATTCTATAACAGTCTTAGATACCTCCAATACCTTCACCAACAATGATACCACAAAAACAATGAAAAGAAAGCAAATGTAAATTATTATAACATGTCAAAAAACAATGTGTGATTTAAATTTTTCATCTATGCTTCCAAAGTAATTAAGAATATAATAATCCAACAACAGTCAAGAATCTAAAGGGATATTTTTATTCCAAAGTGGGATGTTGTAATTGCAGCTGAGCCACCATTCCCATTAGAAGGTTTTTATGAACTACTTACTTGAACTGCTGTATATGTATTACAAAGCAACCCTCATAATTCATCTTCACCGCAGACGTCCAGAGCCTATACGCTTCCATCCCCCGTCAGGTAGGCCTTAGGGCTTTCTGTTTCTTTCTAGAACAAAAACCAAACAGTTCCCCTCTACTAACACACTCTTCTGCCAGGCAGAACTTATGCTTTACCAGAACAACTTCTCGAGACACAAGAGACTGCAGATGCTGGAACCTGAAGCAACAAACAATTTGCTGGAGGAACTCAGTGGGTTGAGCAACATCAGTGGGAGGAAAGGAATTGTTAATGTTTCGGGTGGAAACCCTGCCTCAGGACTGAGAGTG
Source organism: Pristis pectinata (assembly GCF_009764475.1). NCBI lineage: Eukaryota > Metazoa > Chordata > Chondrichthyes > Rhinopristiformes > Pristidae > Pristis > Pristis pectinata. The sequence continues at coordinate 79,397,372 of NC_067414.1, read as the reverse complement.
GAGAAGCGAGATGGCCAATATGGAGAGGGAAAGGATAGTGGCAAGAAAGGATTCTGAGGCGATTGGTGGTCTGAGGAAGGGTGTAAGATCACAGGTAGGGGAGGTGAGCAGGGGTGAAGTTGGAAGACTATGGCAGGTGAACAACTTAGAACCATAGAACCATAGAACAGTACAACATAATACAGGCCCTTCGGCCCACAATGTTGTGTCAACCTTTAAACCTCACCTAAGACTATCTAACCCCTTCCTCCCAGGTATCCCTCTATTTTGAATTCCTCCATATGCCTATTGAATAATCTCTTGAATTTGACCAATATACCTGCCTCCACCACCGCCCCAGGCAGCGCATTCCACACTCCAACCACTCTCTGGGTAAAAAACCTTCCTCTGATATCTCCCCTGAACTTCCCACCCATTACTTTAAAGCCATGGCCTCTTGTATTGAGCATTGGTGTCCTGGGAAAGAGGCACTGGCTGTCTACTCTATCTATTCCTCTTAATATTTTGTATATCTCTATCATGTCTCCCCTCATCCTCCTTCTCTCCAAAGAATAAAGCCCTAGATCTCTTAGTCTCTCCTCATAATGCACACTCTGCAAACCAGACGGCATTCTGGTAAATCTCCTCTGCGCCCTTTCCAACGCTTCCACATCCTTCCTATAATGTGGCGACCAGAACTGGACACAGTACTCTAAGTGTGGTCTAACCAGAGTTTTGTAGAGCTGTATCATTACCTCACAGCTCTTAAACTCAATCCCACGACTTATGAAAGCTAACATCCCATAAGCTTTCTTAACTACCCTATCCACCTGTGAGGCAACTTTCAGTGATATGTGGATATGAACCCCCCAGATCCTGCTGTTCCTCCACACTGCCCAGAATCCTGCCATTAATTTTGTACTCTGCCTTGGAGTTTGTCCTTCCAAAGTGTACCACCTCACACTTCTCCGGATTGAACTCCATCTGCCACTTCTCAGTCCAGCTCTACATCCTATCAATATCCCTCTGAAATCTTCTACAGTCCTCCACACTATCCACAACACCACTGACCTTTGTGTCATCTGCAAACTTGCCAACCCACCCTTCTACCCCCTCATCCAAGTCATTAATAATAATCACGAAAAGTAGAGGTCCCAGAACCAATCCCTGTGGGACACCGCTAATCACAGTCCTCCAGTCTGAATGCACTCCCTCCTCCACAACCTTCTGCTTTCTACATGCAAGCCAATTTTGAATCCACATGGCCTAGCCTCCCTGTATCTCATGCCCTCTGACCTTCTGAAGAAGCCTACCATGTGGAACCTAGTCAAACTTCTCTTTTGATTCCTTTTACTTTCTACAAATCAGAGTTGTAGCCATGGGCACGCACCTGGGCCCCAGCTACACCTGTCTTTTTGTTGGCTACATAGAGCAGTTTTGTTCCAAACATGCTCCGGTACCACTCTCCAACTCTTTCTCCACTACATGATGATGGCAATAGTGCTGCCTCCTGCATTCGTGCAAACTCATCGATTTCATGAACTTTGCTACCAACTTCCACGCTGCCCTCAAATTCACTTGGGCCATTTCCAACTCTTCTCTCCCCTTTCTCGATTTCTCTGTCTCCATCTCAGGAGACAGATTATCCACCAACATCTACTACAAACGCACTGACTTCCATGACTACCTAGACAACAGCTCTCCCCACACTACATCTTGTAAGGATGCTGTTCCCTTCTCTCAGTTCCTCTGTCTCTGTCGCATCTGTTCTCGAGGTGAGGCCTTCCGCAACAGGACATCTGACATGTCCTCCTTTATCAGAAACCAGGGCTTCCCCCCAACACCCCACTGTGGACAATGGAGCCTTCACCTGCATCCCTTCTATTTTCCTGTACTTCTGCTCTTACCCCATCCGCCCATCCTCCTCCCCAGGCAGGATGGGGATAGAATTTCCCTGGTCCTCACCTATCACCCCAACAGCCTAAGCATCCAGCACGTCATTCTTCCACACTTCCGCCAACTACAAGGTGATCCCACCACCAGCTGCATCTTCCCCTCCCCACCCCTTTCTGCTTTCCATAGGGACCACTATCTCTGTGACTCTCTGGTCCACTCACCCCTCTTTACCCATCCTTCCCCTTCCCCAGGCACTCTCCCCTGTAACCGCCAGATGTGTAACACCTGCCCTTACACTTCATCCCTCACCACCATCCAGGACCCTGAACAGTCTTTCCAGGTGAAGCAGAGATTCACATGCACCTCCTCCAACCTTGATTATAGCATTTGGTACTCCCAATGTGGCCTCGTCTACCTCGGCGAGACCAGGCGCAGACTAAGCTGCAGCTTTGCCAAGCACCTGCTCTCCATCGCCATAGTCATTTGGAGCTCCCAGTCGCCAGCCATTTTGTTTCTTCTCTCCATTCCCACACTGACTTGTCTGTCCTCCATCTCCTCCACTGCCAGGGTGAAGCTAAATGCAAACTAGAGGGACAGCATCTCGTATTCCCCCTGGGTAATCTACAGCCCAATGGCACGGACGTTGAATTCTCTATCCCTCTTCTCTTTCCTCCTGATCTACCCGGTTCGTCCTATACCCGTTCCACCACCCATTCCCCCATTACCGTTTCCTTCATCTCCTTCACCCACTCAATCTGCCCAACACCCACACACTCCTCTCGCTGGGTCCCTTTCCTCCCGTTGTTCCATTTGCCCTCCCCACCTCCCTTATTTGTTTCCATGCTCCACCTTCCTTTCCTATCAGCTTCTAGCATCTTCAACCCTTTGTCTCCTCCACCCATCACCTCCCAGCTTCTGTTACTCTTCCCTCCTCCATCTGCCTATCATCCCTCCTTACCTGGATCCACCTATTGCTTGCCAGCTCTTGCTCCACCCCTTCCCCTCAGTTCCTTATACTGGCTATATCCCCTCTATCTTTTAGTCCAGATGAAGGGTCTCGACCTGAAACATCAACTGTCCATCTCCCTGCACGGATGCTGCCTGACCCACTGAGTTCCTCTGGCAGTTTTTTAGAATTTTGTGTTGATGTTAAATACTGCTCCATTTAACCATTTTGTTACCTAAGTCTCATGCAGTTTCATACCACTTACAGTGTCACTCATACATTGTGATAGCTTTGGATCCATCAGAAATCTTTTCCAAAGTAAAGGGAGGATTTCTTTAAAATGGCCCAATAACCTGCATGTAATCTAAAGTGGTAAACAGCAACCTCTAGAGAGCAGCAGTGGTTACTGCAAAGCTCCCTCCATACCAGAAGTTAACACATTGTCCTTGGTTTGAATCCTGATATTTGACTGACCAACATTATTGATGACAGAGGGGAACAATTACACATGATTTAATTTGTGATTGTACAATAGTCCACCGCAGTGATGCATATAAGTCAGGATCACCAACATAAGTTAATTGTTGCCAAGAAAAACCTTCCTGGTATTCTGCTGTTATAAACCAGATCAACAACAATGGTGAGATACAGTACAGGAAAGAGATCACAAACCTTGTGTCATGGTGTCAGAACAACAACTAGCCCTTAACGTCAGCAAGAGGAAAGAGATGGCTGTTTATTTAAGGAAGGGTGGGGAGGGAGGTCAGGGGTGAACACAAACCTGTTCTCATCAGTGGAGCTGCTGTAGAGATGGTTGACAGCTTCAAGTTCTTAGGCATCCATATCACCAACAACCATACCTGGTTCTCAACACTAAGGCTGTGATCAAGAAAACATGTCAGCTTTCTTCGGTGTCTGAGAAAATTTGGCTTGTCCACAAGATTCCATAGAACAATACAGCACAATACAGGCCTTTCAGCCCACAATGTTGTGCCGACCTTCAAACCACATCTAAGACTATCTAACCCCTTCCTCCCACATATCCCTCTATTTTAAATTCCTCCATATGCTTATCTAACAATCTTTTGAACTTGACCAATGTATCAGCCTCCACCACCACCCCAGGCAGCGCATTCCATGCACCAACCACTCCCTGGGTGAAAAACCTTCCTCTGACATCTCCCTTGAACTTCCCACCCATTACCTTAAAGCCATGACCCTCTTGTATTGAACATTGATGCCCTGGGGAAGAAGCGCTGGCTGTCCACTCTATCTACTCCTCTTAATATTTAGTATACCTCTATCATGTCTCCCCTCATCCTGTTCTCTCCAAAGAATAAAGCCCTAGCTCCTTTAGTCTCTCCTCATAATCCATACACTCTAATCAAGGCCAGCATCCTGGTAAATCTTCTTCTGCACCTTTTCCAACACCTCCACATCCTTCCTATAATGAAGCAACCAGAACTGGTCATGGTACTCAAGTGTGGTCTAACCAGAGTTTTGTAAAGCTGCATCATTACTTCGTAGCTCTTAAACTCGATCCCACGACTTATGAAAGCTAACATCCCATAAGCTATCCACCTGTGTGGCAACTTTCAGTGATCTGTGGATATGAACCCCCAGATCGCTCTGATCCTCCACACTGCCCAGAATCCTGCCATTAACTTTGGAGTTTGTCCTTCCAAAGCATACCACCTCACACTCCTCTGGATTGAACTCCATCTGCCACTTCTAAGCCCAGCTCTGCATCCTATCAATATTCCTCTGTAAGCTTCGACAGACCTCCACACTATCCACAACACCACCAATCTTTGTGTCAGCTACAAACTTGCTAACCCACCCTTCCACCCCCTCATCTTAGTCATTAATAAATACCACAAGAAGTAGAGGTCCCAGAACTGATCCCTGTGGGACACCACTAGTCACAGCCCTCCAATCCAAATGCACTCCCTCCACCACAACCCTCTGTTTTCTACAGGCAAGCCAATTTTCAATCCACACGGCCAAGCCTCCCTGGATCCCTTGGCCTCTCACCATGCGGAACCTTGTCAAATGCCTTACTAAAATCCATGTAGACCACGTCTACTGCACTACCCTCATCAATCTTCCTGGTCACCTCCTCAAAGAACCCTATCAAGCTTGTGAGGCAAGATCTTCCCTTCACAAAGTCATGCTGGCTGTCCCTAATCAGTCCATGATTCTCTAAATGCTCATAGATCCTATCTCTTAGAATCCTTTCTAACAGCTTGCCCACCACAGACGTAAGGCTCACCGGTCTGTAATTCCCTGGACTATCCCTACTACCTTTCTTGAATAAGGGGACAACATTCGCCACCCTCCAATCCTCTGGTACCATCCCCGTGGACAATGAGGACTCAAAGATCCTAGCCAACAGTTCAGCAATCTCCTCCCTTGCCTCAAGGAGCAGCCTGGGGAATATTCCTTCAGGCCCCGGGGACTTATCTGTCCTAATATTTTCTAACAACTCCAACACATCCTCTTTCTTGATGTCTACATACTCTAGGACATTACCCTCACTTACACTGTTCTCAGTGTCATCAAGACCCCTCTCCTTGGTGAATACTGAAGAGAAGTATTCATTGAGAACCTCACCCACTTCCACAGCTTCCAGGCACATCTTCCCACTTTTGTCTTTAATCAGACGTACCTTCACTCTAGCCATCCTTCTGCTCTTCACGTACGAGAAAAAAGCCTTGGGATTCTCCTTAACCTTACTTGCCAAAGCCTTTTCATATCCCCTTCTTGCTCTCCTCAGCCCCTTCTTAAGTTCCTTCCTTGCTACTCTATATTCCTCACGAGCTCTATCTGATCCTTGCTGCTTCTTCTTCCTAACTAGTTGTTCCACCTCTCTTGTCACCCATGGTTCCTTCACCCTGCCATTCCTTCTCTGCTTCACCGGGACAAGTTTAACCCTAACATCCTGCAAGGGATCCCTGAACATTGACCACATCTCCATAGTACATTTCCCTCCAAAAATGTCATTCCAATTTACGCTCTCAAGTTCTTGCCTTATAGCCTCATAATTCGCCTTTCCCCGATTAAATATCTTCCCGTCCTCTTTGCTCCTATCCCTGTCCATGACAATGCTAAAGGTTTTAGTGCAGTGGTCGCTGTCCCCCAAATGTTCACCCACTGATAGATCTGTCACCTGACCTGGTTCATTACCTAAAACTAGATCTAATATGGCATTCCCTCTCGAACTTCTACAGAAAGTCCTGATGGGTTGCATCTCAGCCTGGTACGGCAACTGCTCTGCTCTGCTCTGGACCGATGGAACACTGAGAGCATTAAGTATTGCCCAGTCCATCACAGGCCCATCACTACCTTCCATCCAGTCCATCTTCATGGTGTGTTGCTTCAGGAAACCTGCCTGCCACCCTGGCCATTCCCTTTTCTCTCTTCTACCTACTCAGAGAAGATACAGGAGCTGGAAAGCCCAGATGACCAGACTTACAAACAGTTTCTTCTCCAATGCTGTCAGGCTTCTGAACCAATCTAAATGTGATGCTGTCACGTTCTTGGATTCTACCTCACTCAATTATTCCGTTAGTGTCATTTTAGCATTTCTCTTTGCACTAATTCAGATTGCACTACAGTCTTTGAACCATTCTATTATTTTGCACTTGTCGCTGTATTTATTGTTGTATTTATTTATTACCACGTGTACTGTTTAATCTGTGAGCTTCACACAAGCAAGGAATTTCATTGCACCCTGCTGCATCTGAATCTGAATCTCGATTGCTGAAGATGAATTCATTGAACTTTTCAGTCATTATGCATTTGTTAGATACTCTGCATTATAATGTTATTTACCCCTCTGATTTATGAAAAAAAAATCAGGGTGACCTAGTGGCTAGTAGAGCCACTGCATCATACTGCCAGAGATCTGGGTTTAATCCCGACCTCAGGTTCTGTCCGTGTGAGTTTGCAACTTTCTCCCTGTGACCATGTGGGTTTCCTCCAGATGCTGAGGTTTCCTCCCACATCCCAAAGACACACGGGTCTATAGGTTAAATTGCCTTTGTAAGTTCCCCCTAGCATGTAGGTGAGTGGTAGGTTCTAGGTAGAGTTGATGGGACTGTGGGGAGAATAAAAATGTAACTAATGTATAATTTGTGTAAATGGATGGTTGCTGGTTGGTGTGGACTTTGTGGGCCAAAGGGTCTGTTTCTATGCTGTATGATTCCATGAAACATTCCATTCCAGGCAACAAGCTGGTGAATCTACTCTGCACCCTCTCCTGTGCAATCACATCCTTCCAGAACTATACACTCTACTCCAGCTGTTTCATAATGTTGTACCCTAGCCTCTCTGCTCTTATTCTGTACCTCAACTAACAAAGGCATATACCATCTTAACTACTTGTGCTCCCACCTACAGGAACTTTGGAATTGTATACCAAGGACCATCTTTTCTTCAATACTTCCTGAGGCCCTTCAATTGTGGTTGTCCTGTACTTATCAGTCCTCCCAAACTGCATCATGTCATGCTCTTCTAGATGAAGTTCCATCTGCCATTGTTCTGCCACCTTGCCAGCTGATAAATATCACCTCCTAGCCTATGACTATCCTTTTCATTATCAGCAACATTATCATATTTCATGCCATCTAATACCTGAGACACTGGACTTCTCCCTGTTGCCTTTCATAATTAACAGTACCACATTTTCTGTCTTCCAGTCATCTGGTACCTCACCTACAGCCAGAGAAGGTTTAAAAATCTCTGTCAGAGCCCCAAAAAGTTCCTCCCTTGCCTCTCAAAGATGCCTGGGATATACCTCATCAGACCCTGGGGATCTACCCTTCTTTAAAACACTTTAAGGCATTAAATACCTCCTCCTTTTCAATGATAACATAGGTTATTGCCCTGCCAACCCTGAATTCTCCAGCTATAATGTCCTTCTCCTCAGTGAATACAGATGAGAGTCTTCATTTAAGACCTCACTACTTCCTCTAGCTCCACGCATAGATTGCCATTTTGGTTCCCTGGTTACCCTCTTTCCTTGAGAACATAGAACACAGAACAGTACAGCACAGGAACAGGCCTTTCAGCCCACTGTCTGTGCTGACCAATTCAAACTAATCCCATCTGCCTACACATGGTCTATATCCCTTCATTCCCTGCCTGTTCATGTGCCTGTCTAAATGCCTCTTAAATGTCACTACTGTATCTGCTTCCATCACCTCCTCTGGCAGCCTGTTCTGGGCACATACCACTCTCTGTGTAAAGACTTGCCTTGTAAATCTTCTTTCAGCTTTTCCCCTCTCAATTTAAACCTATGCCCTCTGGTAGTTGACAT